>NW_015505915.1:234890-248250 GCF_001515645.1 Sinocyclocheilus grahami | reverse complement strand
TTTTATAGCCTCCTGGTCATTACGCCCCCCGCCGTGACGTCTCGCCCAGCTGTTGGTCTGATTACACACGAGATTCAGAGCCCGTCACGCTGAACGGCGTTCCCCTAGCGTTTTTCGACGCAGCACGAGTTCCTGAAGAGGAACTCATTTTCAATGTATACTATCACTAAAGCCCCGTTCACAGCAAGAACGATAACTATAAAGATAACGCTATTAACGTCCACACCAGCGAACGATATAGTCTGTTTATTCTAAGCGCACATGCGTCTGCCTTTTTAAATTCTTGAGCTCATTACAGCAGGATGGATTCTGATTGGCTGTAAAGCACCCTCCGCAAAGAGTGCCTTTCGGGAGCGGAGAGCATGCATGGGAAGACACTCGCAATGCGGGCAGTCAGCGCTCTCAAGAGCTGACTCAGCATGCTCTGCTCCCAGGCAGACAACGCACAAACTGTGTGTATCCGCACCCGTAATGAAACGCGGGCAGGGAGGAACACACAGTTTGAAACGCTGGCTGCCTTCGCCCCTACTCAAATGATGTGACTTGTCATGTGCCTTGGACATAATTATTTTCCTTATTTTCTAGCCCTACGGGACAGACAACACCAAATATGACTCACAAACAGATATCAGACTGACACACACACAGAGCGCTTGCTGAATGACAAAAAGCTGACGCTGGTCTCACCGCACGTGCTTTTATAGCCTCCTGGTCATTACGTCACCCGCCGTGACGTCTCGCCCAGCTGTTGGTCTGATTACACACGAGATTCAGAGCCCGTCACGCTGAACGGCGTTCCCCTAGCGTTTTTCGACGCAGCACGAGTTCCTGAAGAGGAACTCATTTTCAATGTATACTATCACTAAAGCCCCGTTCACAGCAAGAACGATAACTATAAAGATAACGCTATTAACGTCCACACCAGCGAACGATATAGTCTGTTTATTCTAAGCGCACATGCGTCTGCCTTTTTAAATTCTTGAGCTCATTACAGCAGGATGGATTCTGATTGGCTGTCAGTGTTTTATCGTTCATCAGCTGGAAAGAAAATCGTTTTGAAAGTGATCACAACGATATCGTTCCTCTGTATTGTTATCGTTATCGTTATAGTTGTGGTGTGAACTATGCTATTCTTTAATATTGAGAATGATTTTTAGAACTATATCTTTATCGTTATCTTTATAGTTATCGTGCTTGGTGTGAACGGGCCTTAAGTGTCCACAATACTAACTTCTAACTTTGGCAATAGAAGTAATAATGCGGCATGTTATCTGATCTTCTGATCTTTCTGAAACTATGACCTCAGTCCCTAAAAAGGTCAACAGGAGTGAAGGCATCTTGTAGAAGAATTTGATGCAATCAGGTGAATCCCAGAAATTAGCCACCACATGTCCATCTGCAGGGCTCAGGAACACACCAATGAGGACACACACAATGAAAGAAAGCTCCATAACGCAACAGACTAAATGCAACTGAGTAGAAATGTCTTATAACACAGCTCTCCTTTACCACTCCTCTCTGTTTTCACTCCCCAATGACTGATAGCATTAGACATGCTAGATCCAAAATTTGTTGGATTAGTTGATAACATAATTAAATTAAGTTGCAGATTAACTTGCATGTAGTTAAGCACAAAAGTTTTTTATATATAAATAATTATTGTTTATGTACTGAATATATTTATTTATTCTTATATATTCTTTCAGATATTTTTTTTTATGTTTTATTTTTCCCACAAAGGTTGTGTTTGTCAGTGTGCATGTTTCCTATGAATCAAGAGTGACCCCATGGAACAGCACTGGTGTCTGACCCTGAAGTAACCTGAGAAAGGCTCTGATTAACAGAAAAAAGAAAAAAAAACAGTGCCCTCCAGTTTGTGCTTACTGCATTCCTGATCACACATCAAAGGTAAATCAAGGACGACTACTTTATTTTTAATATTGGGCATGTTTAATTTCTAGCTAAATATATCAAAAGAGATAAGGTAAACAAATTTAGCTTATTGTCCAGTATGGGGGGGCTTGAGCATGGGACTCTGTTGCTCTAACACCCCCCTGGACTAAAGCAAGAAATCTAAATATAATTAGTAATACTCATAATAATAATTTAGTAAAAAAATCAATGAAAAAAAAGTGTTAAGAAATAAAGGTGGAGATAAGAAGGAGGAGGGATGCCAGATGATTTATCAGCGGAGTGAAGTATTAATGATTCATTGCTTTTCAACACAGGTCATGTTAAACCGTGTTATTTTAGAGTTATTTATATACTATCATAACATGCCTTAATATTCTGAATTAGTGTTTAAAATAATTATTTCAATTAATTCAATTAATAAAAATGTTTTAGTTAACAATAACAACACTGTTAAATGACTAAGGACTGAGTCTATTATAAACTATCACAACCTGAAAATGGCAGTTTGCAATCAATCACTAATGAACGCACATTGCAATTAAATGAATGAATGAACCCCTTAAGCTAAATCCAGGATTCATTTCTGGTTAATGCTACTTAATTGTCAAATTGGTGATTTTTATTTAGTAAAGCAGCAGGTTTTTGTGGATTAAGATGATTTATTTAGAAGTTTGTTATGATCAGCTGCCATACTGCTATACTATTGTCCACAAAAAAAAAAGTTAAACAGTTGGTATATTTGCAAATTCTTGATATAGGCTGCATGTTGTGTCTGGGTTTCTTTTCAGAGACTCCAAACACATAACTAACACTAGATGGCAGAATAGTGACAGAATTAATGTGCCATTAGAACTCAGATTCCTTCAGAATATAAAAAGATAGAAAAATAAGAGAATATATATGTATATGTATATAAATTATATACAAATAAATCTAAAATTAACTAGGCTGAGATCAAATAAAAAAAAAAACTGGTCATACATCTGACAGTCAAGGTGAAACAGTAGCAGTTCAGAATTCAGTAAAGCCATCTGAAGAAATGTATGAGTTACATATAAAGCATATTACATATTATTTAAATAGATGGTTTAAACCGTAAAATTGTTCATATTATCGTCACACAAGTTGATTTAAGTACACTATCACAGATATCTTTATGAAATTGTTTCATAAGGAACTCTTTGAGACAATATTCCGCCATAAAGCCACACATCTGTGATTTTCAGACCCGCGGCAGTGCAAAGGTGTGGAACGGGCCAAATTCAAACATCCTCCATCCACATCCTCATCTGTGTCTATGCATTTCAGATTTATTCATACATTTCCAATATATTTATGCATGAGTTCTCTCCACTCACCCCTCCCTGCCTGCACACCCCATCCCATTACTGTAATCCATCACCCCAGCATCATCCGCCATGCAAGCCGCCCCTGAGTTGCCATGGCAACCACCTCAGGCCCCAGCTCTTTGCAGCCGTGCTCTTATTGGAAGGAAGGCTCAGGCAGTCTGAGGCTGTCTGGTGGATGTGGTAATTGGCTTGGAGTCTCCAATCCCCCCCACACACACACACCTTCCAAAACACACACACATACACACACAAACTCAAACACATACGCACAAATAATGCAGCAGAACACACAGACATTTTTTTTAATTTAGAACCGAATGTTATGGACAGAATTCTGATCTCAGTGCAAACGGGTTTAAATTTTGTGGTTTGGTAAAACATCAAGCCAGTATGGAAAGGACAGACTTATTGGAATTCGAATTGTGTTAAGAAAAGGAAAGTGAGCATTCATCTGTGCTTTACTTGCTTTAATTGTGTTCCTCCACAACAGGCAGGCAGAAGGTGCAAGTATCTGTTTTGCAATTCACTCTTCCAATTAAAAGCACCGCTTTACAGTACAGCATGTCTGCTAGATTGCATGTCATTTATCAAGATGTAATGTTCTAGCTATAGGAGAGAGAGAGAGAGAGAGAGAGGAAAAAAGAGCCTTATTTTATCCAATAAACAGTTTTAAAATGGATACAGCCAATTGGATTTCTTACGCCAGTGGAGGAAGCATATGCTGACCAATTTGTTTGTAAGTATTAAAAGTGCTACACTTTTTCTACCTAAGGGCTGAAATTTAGTCAAGGTATTTTACACCAAGACATAATGTTTCAGTTTTCACTGTTTTTATATCACTCTTAGAATTTAACAGGCCGTTTTTCGCTGCTGTGCCTTTAAGATGTACAGCTGTGCACCCCAGTTGCCATCTTTGAAAAACCTCTTGTCTATTGCCTTGTGAAATGTTCATAAAATTAGTTCAATAAAGTCATGTGAAGTTTTACAGAGACTCATTGCTGGCGACGATCTCCCTGTATACAAAATGGAAATAATTGTGTGATTTTGTAACGTACAGATAAGGATACAACAGTAAAGTGTTAGTTATGCGTTGAGGAAAACTCAGTAAACAACACTTACAGTATCTGTCTTAAGCGCATGTAGTTTATAACCGTATAGTTGTTTTAAACTTAATATAAAGTATCCTCTTGTTTAGTTTCGTGTACTTTTCACTGAGAAGTTCTCTTTACTCATTTTACAGATATGTTTTTTCCATAGAAGCATTATTCACTGCTGGGTGATTCTATAATTGCAGGTACATTTGGTGTCCGAAGTCATTATTTTTTCTGCTTTTTTTCAAATGGCTATATTTTTAATTATTTTAATAATTTGTTACTTATTGTTATGAATTACAAGATGTTACAGTCAATAACAATATAATAATTTGTGTAAAAAGTATCTTAAATAGCTCAAAATCTACAGATACACAAAAATTGTGTATTCAAAATATTTTATTGTACATTTCTTTTTGTAATATTTCATTAATTTTATTTAAAAAAGCCCTAAATACTAATTTACTTAATTCTACAACACGAAATTGTTTAAAAATAACTTTTTTCTTATAAAAATGTGTGTCCATAAATCTTGCGTCAACTCTGTTACCGTACCATATTTTGCCTTTAAATTGGTGGATATATCTCCCACAACTATGTAAGATACAGGAAATGATGACACTTTCCCTCACTGATAAGATCTGAAGCACTGAAAAGTCTGTGTGCTCTCTCTGAGAAAATATTTGAATCTAAAAATGTCTTAAACCAAGAGTTATTTTGAATAACGTCAATGCTGTTACCAAAATATCAAAAGGAAAACAAAATGTATTACTGATCACAAATTGGATTATTTAAAGGTATTTTAATCATGATTTCATTAGTGCCATGTGATCTTAGCATTTATGCTAGCAAGTGGAGTTTTTGGCAAAAATAAAATAAAATTGTCAATTCTGTTACCGTCAAACTCTGTGACCAAGGTAGAGTAACAATGCTGACAATAGTGTAACAGAATTGACAGTTCACCGGATAATTCTGTCAATTCTGTTACTTTACAATTCTGTTACTTAAAGGGTCAACTCTGTTTATGATCTATTTTCACAAAAAAACTATACAATTGTTGTTTAAAATCTCATAAATATTATTAAGATATGATGCACCCTTATAATATTTCAACAGTTTTCTCTCTTTTTTTACTGGATATTGTATATAATACATTTTCAGATGAAAAATATTTGCTCCAAGTGGACAATTCTGTGAAGATATAGGCATTTTTTATTTATTTTTAAGGTATGCATAGGTGGAATATTATCTCAGTTCCAAATGTTGGAATATAAGGACTGTTTGTCTAATTATACAAGAAGATTTTTTCCTTTTATGATTTATTGTTATTTCTACACACTGCCTAATTTGTCTATAACAGAGTTGACAAACAATACCATAAAGACATCTGTTTTTTTTTTCATTAAAAGTAAAAAAAAAAAAAAGGAAGTAACGTGTTTGGCAAGCACTGAATTATTAAAATTGAATATGTTTTCAATAAGATACGGGAAATAATTTCTGCTAATGAACAGTTCTTTATGAAATGCCAAATGTATTTCCCATTATAGAATCACCCTGCTGTAAGGTGGAGGTATTTGTGCACAGTGCACAGACTTTATTAACTGATAATTAAATTAATTGATCATTATCGTTATAGATTAGTTGTTGCAGCCCTACATGAAATAATCTACGCAATGTGCCTACACGTTTTGTGAACAGAGGATAATATGTACCTTTATATGTCCTTTTAAAGTATTAATATGTACACATAAGCTAAAATGTAGGCCTAACATTTAGGAGTACATAAGGTACAAAGATGTACCTCTTAGCTTGTACCACCCCAGTGACAGAACCTTTTTTTCTGAGAGTGCAGGAGACTATAGTGCACTAATCATACACACTAATCATACTTTTATGATACTTTTATAGTGCATTTGTGTCCCTTTTGAAGCTTCAAATCTCCAGTTCCTATTCATTTTAAATAAATGAAAAATATCAACCAGCACATTCTTCAAAATGAGTGTTTATTAGCTGAGCTACTCTTGTAATTGTTCCAAAAGATCCAAGGAAAAAAATCATTTTGATTTGAAACAAAACCAAAAAAAAGTCATGTAGATCCTCTGTTGCTTAACAAAGTAAATTCTGTATTTCATTGCTGCTTCACTGCAAACATCACAGAAGACAAAATTGGATAATGGTAATTTTTTTTTTATTTCCTGCTTGTCAAAATGGACAGAAATAAAAGAAAGGACATTCTTTCAAATGGATCGCTGAGCAGCCGTCATCAGAGCCGCTCAGTTCCACGAGGAGCACCCATTTCAAGTTCAGTGAAAACAAATGTACAACTCAGTCCTGAGTCAGAACACGCTTCTTTTCTCCATACGTCGGTTTTATTTTTCTATGGACAGTTACAAGAAAGGAAAACACTCGCGCGTCCTCTCGCACAAGAGTATCTTTTGTGTGTGTGTTTGTGGGGGAATAAAGAAAACTTCAAGCGAAAATCACAGCACAACAATACACAGGTAGAGAAGACCCTGTGAAATCAGTGAGACAGATTAAAGACAAAAAGAGCACAGATTTCAACCGAAGCTGGACAGAGGACCCCGTAGTCCATGTTGAAACGGAAATGTATCTTAGTCGCTCACCATTTTAACAATCTGGTTAAGCGTTGTGTACCCATAATCCTCATCCCACATAATGCCACTCGTACTCTCACATTACTAAGAATACAATCACATAATTATGACTCCGCCCCTCATCAATAAAGGCCTGCGAACTAACACATATTTTCATACAAACCAATCACAGCCCCTCTTTCAGCTTTACGATCGTTTGATAATACTACAGAACATGAAGGTTAGGTTCTAATCAAAAAGCTCACCAAGGCAGACAAATCGTAATATTTGTTTTCCCTCTTAATGCTGTTAAAAGTGAAATGTGTAATTTCTGTGCCACTAGCAGAACCGAACAGAATAGTAAAATTTACAAAAAAAGCTTTTCAAAACACTCTTACCAGCCCTTCCATCTGCCATTGGTCACACATACAGACAGCGCCGCCTTCAAACACTTGCTATTGGTTGAGCCAGTGTTGCTATGCTGGGCCCCTCAAACAAACATAGCAATGTTCTGAAAACCCCACAGAGCCACAGTGTTTTGGCTTCAGGAACTGAGAGGGAAAGAATCAACACATTCCATGTGTAATTATTGTGTTATCAATATCAGCGCATGCAAAATGTGTCTATAATTTCATCTTGGGTGTAATTGCTTTAATTTTATTAACAAAACGAGCCCTCATCCAATAAAATCACACAGACTGTGCAAAATAGACATAAGTAAAAAAAAAAAATTTTTTTTTAAAGAACGAGGGGTTGGCTGAACAGAGAAGTTGATATATCAAAATGTGAAATCAAGACCATTTCTACTGAAGACAAAACATTTCTATAACTCTTTTAAAAAGAATTGAAAAGATTTACATATCTGGCGTCAGAGTTGCCAATGGTGTAGTGCTCACTAAAACCATAAACTGGAAAATTATACAAAAATAGAAATAATCCAATAACATGGATTAATATTCCACTGACAGCGTAGAAAACGCTGTTTTCATATTTTGATGCATTACAGCACATGGAACATTTCACTTGAGTCTATAACATGGACTGATTCTGGAAAGACAGAGCACTTATCTATTTACAGCAAATGTCTCACAACTTAAAGCTCAAGGACTCGGTGTAGAGAAAATGGCAGGCAGTCTTTTCAGTTAGGCCACGGATAAGAGGGGACTTTTGGGTTCAAAACAGTCACATCAGCACAATCGCACACACGCACACATGCTGCCGTCCCTGTAACACTCCTCTGGATTTATCTTGACATTTTTTCTTCTTTTAAGTAGGCTGCAGTAGCAAGTCTCAGAACACAAAGCAGACTTACAGATAGTAAAGAGCTCATTCTACAAAAGAGGTGCACAATTTTCTTGTCACAAAAAAGGAAAAATGCCCCTCCAAAGAGACGAGGGGGTGGGGGGTGGTGGGGGGGGAGGGGCAAAGTCTCCAAAGCTGGTCTTCAGTTTGTCCAGGAAATCAAAATCGATGGCATCTATAAACGGCAGTAAATTTCACAAACTCCTCCCCCTTTTCCAAAACACCCCGCCCACTAGCATTCTGCCGTTTACAGGTTCAAAGTTCCACGAGAGTTTTAAAGCGCACATACATACAGACGCAACTTCCCCAGAGAGGGTCACAAACACAAAAACATTATTGCAGATTAAGTGTGCTTTCTTCGATTTTTTGTCCTTAAATGATTTAAAAACGATACTATTACAACATGCAAGCAAGTCATCATAAAAAAGAGAACAATCGAACATTTAACGCCCTGTTTTTGAAACAAGGACAGACGTTGCCCGATAAATATACACTTTTATAAATGCACCCTGGCTGAGAGGGAATTTTATGTTGGCTTGTTCAGAATAGGAAGAGGAGGCAGGGATCATGTTGGAAGTACTGAATAAATCATCGGATTTTTCAAATCTACTTTTCTTTCTTTGCTTTTTGCAAACAGAGCAAATTTGACTCTGGTTGATAGACATGCACCTCGGACCTTC
Source organism: Sinocyclocheilus grahami (assembly GCF_001515645.1). Taxonomy (NCBI): domain Eukaryota; kingdom Metazoa; phylum Chordata; class Actinopteri; order Cypriniformes; family Cyprinidae; genus Sinocyclocheilus; species Sinocyclocheilus grahami. Next base: position 239,320 of record NW_015505915.1, on the reverse strand, counting down.
TTAATAAAGGGATCTATCTATGCATGAAAACTGTTTGCAGCATTAAGACTTCCCTAAAAGTATATGACTGATATTCTATAATATTTTTCAGATTCAATACAAGTGAAGTTGATCACCACAAAAAAAAAAAAAATTAAATAAAAAATAATTTGTACTTGTCCTTTGTTTTCTTTATAAAAATAAAAAAGCAAACATTTGCAAGAATGATGAGGCATATATTATGGAAGTGAATGGAGATGTAAATGTGAAAAATGTATGTAAGTGCTTTTATGTAAGCTTTTATAAGCTTCTAATGTTGTAAAAGCACTTACATTATTTCTTGATATTTTCATTTTTATGGTTGTTTTAGGCTGATGTTGTCATGGCAACAAAGTTTCAAAATTGGGCATTCACAAAAAAGGTCAGTAACTGTTTTTTCATTCTAAAATCATGTTAACTCTCATACTGTTTGTGTTTTCTGGCTATATTTTTAAAACAGTGAGTATTTTAATACAGTTTGGCCTCATTCACTTCCATTGTAAGTGCCTCACTAGCTACATTTAAATGCACTCAAGTTAAAATCGGACAGAAGGCTTAATCAGACTGAAAAGTCTTAATGTAAACAACTCAATCAATCTGACTGAGCTCGATCCGAATGAAATTTAAATCATATTGAAATGACATTATCGCAGTGGCTTTCTCATACGCAGCAACTGAGCCCCACATATGCACTGAATTTTAGTTTGGAATGTATATAATGCACATGTAAACAAATATGTGAATTGGATTGTAACGTTTAAGGTTCATATAAACAGATCTTTCAGAATCTGAATTCGGGTAGATTCATTTCGAGTGACGAAATTAAGTGCTTGTAAACTGTAGAGGTCTGGGTGGGATGGATTGTTCAATTCTGCTCCCACAGAAATATGTTATATTTTGTCCTGTTCACACCTACAGCTTTCACGTTTTGTCCCACTCGTGTCCGCAAATGCCTGCAGTAAGAGGTCTACACACAGATTTTTCCGTCTCGTTGCAGTGTCATAGCCTATTTTTTTCCCTCCACACACAGCGCTTTAGATCTCAAGTGCTTGTTGCAATTGTCGCAGCAGGTAAAAAAAAAAACGTACGCTGTTGCATACAGTGAAAAACACTGAAAATGTCCAAACCTGCACCTGTAAATCATTTATTTTTTGTTGTTCCTGTTAAAAACTTAAAGAAAATATGGATTAACTAGATAATTATGTTTTGCCCCATTAGTTACTTTTTTCTCCTGCTTCTTATGCACATATCTATGGAAGCACACTTCTGCATATATTAATATTTTAATCTCGGTAGAGGTTAGGATCTTCAGGACCCAATGCAACAGAGTTTTGAATGCTGAGAGCAGGTGTGGGCGCGACGATACTGATATTTATGGAATCTTATCGCTGCCATGGAATTTATATCTCACAATTCAGACTTTTTCGAGTCAGAATTGTGGGACAGTTGCAAGACAGAACTGCGAGATATAAACTGAGAATCGTGAGATATATACTCAAAATTCTGCGAAAAAGTCTGAATTGTGAAATTTATAGTTACCTTATATATATATATATATATATATATATATACAGTAGGGAAAATATTTATTTGATCCCCGGCTGATTTTGTAAGTTTGCCCTCTTACAAAGAAATGAAGGGTCTGTAATTTTTATGGTAGGTTTATTTTAACATATAGAGAGAATACCTACCAAAAAATCCAGAAAAAACACATTATATAAAGGTTAGAAATTGATTTGCATTTTAGTGAGTGAAATAAGTATTTGATCCCCAAGCAAAACATGACTTAGTACTTGGTGCAGAAACCCTCGTTGGCAAGCACGGAGGTGAGATGTGTTTTGTAGTTGGTCACCAGGTTTGCACACATCTCAGGAGGGATTTTGGTCCACTCCTCTTTACAGATCCTCTCAAAATCCTTAAGGTTTCTTGGCTGTCGTTTGGCGACTCGAAGTTTCAGCTCCCTCCAGAGATTTTCTATAGGATTGAGGTCTGGAGACTGACTAGGCCACTCCATGACTTTAATGTGCTTCTTCTTGAGCCACTTCTTTGTTGGCGGTATGTTTCGGGTCATTGTCATGCTGGAAGACCCATCCATGACCGATCTTCAGTGTTCTGGCTGAGGGAAGGAGGTTCTCGTCCAAGATTTTACAGTACATGGCCCCGTCCATTTGTCCCTCAATGCTGTGAAGTCGTCCTGTACCCTTAGCAGAAAAACAGCCCCTAAGCATAATGTTTCCACCTCCGTGCTTGACTGTAGGGATGGTGTTCTTGGGGTCATAGTCAGCATTTCTCTCCCTCCAAACATGGTGAGTCGAGTTAATGCCAAAGAGCTCAATTTTGGTCTCATCTCACCACAGCACTTTCTCCCAAGCCTTCTCTGAATCATTTAGATGTTATTTGGCAAACTTTAATTGGGCCTGTACATGTGCTTTCTTGAGCAGGGGGACTTGCAGGTGCTGCAGGATTTAAGTCCATTGCGGCGTAGTGTGTTACCAATGTTTTGCTTGGTGACTGTGGTCCCAACTGCCTTAAGATCATTAACCAGCTCCTCCCGTGTAGTTTGGGGCTGATCCCTCACCTTTCTCATGATCATCCTTACCCCAAGAGGCGAGATCTTGCACGGAGCTCCAGACCCGAGGCCGATTGATGGTTGTTTTTTATTTCTTCCATTTCCGAATAATCACACCAACAGTTGTCTCCTTCTCACCAGGCTTCTTGCTGATGGTCTTGTAGCCCATTCCAGCCTTGTGCAGATCTACAATCTTGTCTCTGACATACTTTGACAGCTCTTTGTCTTGCCCATGGTGATGGGAGAGGTTGGAATTGAAGATACAGATTGTGTGGACATGTGTCTTATACACCTAACGAGCAGACATTAGGGGTAACTACTTAAAGTGGCAGGATTAATCTGTGTTCCACATGGGCACATAACCAGAATTGGGAGCCAGAATTCTTGCTGGTTGGTAGGGGTTTCAAATTCTTATTTCACTCACGGAAATGCAAATCAATTTCTAACCTTTATATAATGTGTTTTTTCTGGATTTTTTGGGTTGATATTCTGTCTCTATCCGTTAAAATAAACCTACCATAAAAATGACAGACCCTTAATTTCTTTGTAAGTGGGCAAACTTACAAAATCAGTAGGGGATCAACTAAATATTTTCCCCCACTTTATGTGTATATATATATACTGTATATATATATTTTTTTTTCATGGCAGAAATAAGATTGTGTTGGGTCCCGCAGATCCCAACCTTTCCCTCACTGTAACTACGAGTTTTGGATTTTTTAAAGAAAATAAGTGACAAGTTTTGTGGTAATCAACATTACTCCACAAGTGTTGTAGATTAACTTTTATCAAACCAGGGGTATTCCTTTTAATACAGATTTGTGTTGCAAGAACCAAAAAGTTGTACCTTCAAGGGATATTAATTATTGAAGAATTCATTCATCTCTACAACAGAAGTCTAATTACAGCTAGAATAAGGCCAAACTGAATGACTAAACATGATCTCATTACGTGCTGGTGTCTGCTCCTGAAGAATATACTGCTAAGAATCAATGGCACACTGATACCATCTCTCACCAGAGCTAAACCAACCAAAAGCTGTGGTGAGATCATGTGGCACTTGTCTCAACTGCAGTTGGTGCGTCATCTAGTGTCACAGAGACTCCTCCCACTGATACGCCCCCCTTAGACTCGTGCAAAATGTCTCCTCAGCGACAAACCGTTTGGCACTACTTGTTTAACCACCATAAGATCAAGCCAGGCAAGAAGAAGACCTCTCTGATCCATGAAGGAAACAACTCTTTGGGGGACTGTTAAGGAAAGGTCTGAGCCCCAATTGACATACAAAAATGTTAGTCGCACCCTACGTTTTCCTTGCAGTCACCATACAGGCAATGGGCAGATGAAACATGTTCTCTTCTGGTGGATGTTGGGGGAGTCTCTTTGGATCTGTGGTGATGGGATAGAGTAGGATGAGACTGCTAGGGTGAAGTAGGGCACGGAGATTAGGTTAGTGTGATGTAGGCGGACGCTTTTTCCTTTAGCTGGCGCAGACACAGATGGCAACTCCAGCTCCCTGCAAAGGAAGAGCCACAAATGTTGTATAATATTGAGGCAAGTAATATTTGGCCTAAGTTAGAAATAGCAGTTCTTGTACACTGCAAAATGTATTGTTTATCAGTATTTTTGGTCTTTTTTGTTTTTGTTTTTAGACAATATATCTTGAATGCAGTTTGTTTTTCTTATCACATTATCAAATAGTGTTATGTTGTTTTAAGTACAAACCTCTGTAAAATGGGCTAGATTTAAGCTTAAAAACACAAAAATATTTTTACTGTATTTGAAAGAAAAATTATATATACAGTATATATATATATATATATATATATATATACACTGTATA
>NW_015505915.1:215127-234700 GCF_001515645.1 Sinocyclocheilus grahami | reverse complement strand
TATATATATATATATATATATATATATATATATATACAGTGTATATATATATATATATATATATATATATATATATACACACACACACACACTTCTTAACTCTTAACCTTTTTTAAACATAATTTTTTTCTGTGTATATATTATATTATATTATATTTTTGGCAAAAGTTAGACATTTATTTATTTAGTTAGTTAGTTAACATTAATGTTACACGATGCATTTGTCACAGTCTTTATACTATTTATCAATTGATATTAATTAATAAAAATAACAGATTAGATATATTACTATATAATACTATATATATATATATATATATTAGTGCTGTGTCAATCAATTAAAAAAATTAACAAATTAATCACATATTTTTCTGAAATTAATCGTGATTAATCATAATTAATCCCACGGTCCCACCTAACATTTAAGTTTTTAAATATACTTTTATATTGCAATAATTTCACATTCATCTTCATATTAATATATATAATCTTCAAATTAACATAAAGACAGTATATTTTTAATATTTGTTTAATGACATTTTTTTATGACTGAAGGCGAGAATCACTGTTACCAATACTACTGATGTCTCTATAGGAAATTTTTTTTCCCCCAAAATATTTAACGATTGGCTATAGCCATTCAACATTACAGTATAATTGAGAACTATCAGTTTTAACATTTATTAGACTTTAAAAAGTTACTTCTAATTTACGTGAACTTAAAACAATTGTCACATAAACCCATTATAATAAATGTCATATTTAGCTACTTGTGCCCTTCTGCAAGTAGAAAATTTATATATATATATACATATTGATATAAAATGATTGATAAAGTTTTTAAACACTAAATTCTAAATTAAATATAGATGAATCCATAAAGCTTACAAAACTTATTGATTTTCTCTTGTTTCTTTTATCACAGCAGCTGGGTTATTTGGTTATTCTGTCTGCTTTAAGAGCGTCTGCTGCTGAACATGATGGGGATCTGACACGCGTCATAGTTTCTCACAACTCTTTACCTTTTCTGACCCACTTCAGCTCTTAAAGTCTCTATAATGAGCTGACGAGTTGAATGGGGTGTTATAGATGAGGGAGACAGTGCTGGGTTGCTCCAGGACAGTTTTGAAAACCACTGCATTTCAAAGACATGTTCTTAAATGTGACTCATATATAACAAATGCTTACATGCCCAGTTTTAAGGCAGCTTTAATCGCCTTTTTGGTAACTTCATGCCTTAACTGACGACATAACTTTGACATTGCATGCTCGTAGTTTGTTTTGCACTTTAATATTAAATGATACAGGCTACAGCGCGTGCAGCCGCATTTGTGCGTGCAATTGAAGAGCACATGTTCCGAGCACAGTATAACAGCTGACAGGACAGGAACATTTGTTTTTACTGACATATGGCCTGACAACATCTCATCTGACCGCAGTTCACTGTTGTTCTACTGATGCTCCCTCATCACCTGTACCGTTTCCATGCTTGTTTGATTAGCGTCTGGCGCTGAAGCGAAGTTGTAGTGCACATCTGAAAATTCTCCCGTTTGTTGTGGTTATAAAGACAGTTCTGAGTCTAAATAAATGCAATTCTTGTCAAGAAAATAAAGAGACCGAAGCAGCAGTTGTGAGTGGGGTGGCCCTAGCTCCGCCCCTGTGTTAATTGCATTTAATATTTTTAACATGTTAAACTGAAAAATTCATCGTTAATTTTGACAGCACTAATATGTATATATATATATATATGTATATATATATATATATACAGTATATATTAGTAAATGTTGAAATTATCTATCTATCTATCTATTTTCTTAATATTATATATGTTTGTATACTTGTGAGTGTGTGTATACTTATACATTTATTTGATATTATATGAATTTATATGAAAATAAATATATATTTATATTCATATAAATGAAAGTAACTATTTTATGCATTTTTACAAGTACAAAAATAGTGATTAAGAATATGATTCTTCTTCTTCTTATTTTATTTTTAAACACAATGTAAAACACATAGCACATACCCTCCGGAGGCTCCGACATAGGGGGGCTTAGACAATACATGTGATACCCTCTGTCACAATCATCACAGAATAAAAGCTGATCCTGTAAAAATAATGCAAGTTGATCCTTGTATGGACGTGTCCCCAAACACCAGTGCTGGGGCCTTGGATTAAACAGTTCAGAAACACAACAACGATTGCACTGGAAAAGTAAGTTGCTTGGTTCAGTTGACTTACATCGTTCTCTGATGTTCCGCACAGGCTGCAGGATTTGCATTCAATGCACTGCCAGCGGTAGGTCCTCACCGCCGCCGTCATGTTGACCGTGAACTGCAGGCACGACGGATGACCTGTAAGAGCCCAAAAAAAAGGTAATATGTTGAGAAAATTAATAAATCCCATTTCCGTGCGGAGCTTACATGGGCTTGGTCGCACCTGATCGGCCGCAGTCCGCACAGGAAATTAGATCTTCAGGACAGCCTGTTTTCTTAGAGCCTCCTAGACAGAAGTCACAGTAGCCGTTCGGGATGACAGAACCATCGGCTGCTTTTTTGGCTGCAAACAGAAGAGAAAGGTGCAAAAATGTTATGGAAATGCAGTTAAGAAATATGTTATTATTAATTAATGCGTTACGTGTCAAAGACTAACAATGAAAACATTTTTTTACAGCATTTATTCATCTAGGTTAATGGTAATTTGTAAATATATTGTTCATCTTTATTCATAAATATATTGTTCATATTTAATTCATTTTTCTTCATAATACATTAACAAATGTTAATTTATACAACTTTAAATAATAATTATAATAATATAGTAGTATGTGCGTAAATTAACATTAACCAACACTACTGTGTGTGTGTGTGTGTGTGTGTGTGTGTGTGTGTGTATATATATATATATATATTAATACAATATAAGAAAATTAATTATTCAAACAACATTTATAAAGTTACAAAAGATGTCTATTTCAAATAAATGTTGTTCATTGAACTTCCTATTTATCAAATAAATAAAATAATTGAAAAAATAAAAGTTAAGATGTTGTGGATTGGTTGCTGTCGCAAGGTGTTTCGGTGTACTTTTTAGAGCATTGTTATGTGGATGCTAGGGTATTCTGTGTGGTTTCAATGATTCTTTGCTTAAAAAAGACCACCGTCAAGCCTCTACAATATTCTGGTCTCTAGATATGACTTCAGTCCCTCGTGCAGTGCCCATCTACATACATTTTTTGCCCATTTTACTGTTCACAAGAAGAAAATCATGTCTGCTTAGCAAATAAGTATCATTCATGTAGCACAAACACATTTTAATACTGAGAGCTTTCTTCAAATCCCAACCCTAAGCAATAGAGCAATAGTGCGAGCAGCACTAACTACAGCTGCTCATATGAAGCCTGCCGGATCGTGTAGTGTGTTTCTGTCCATATGTTTCCTATCACAGTCGTAAATGGGCCTGCTGAAGCCTGCAGTCGGAGCGGAGGGAAGGGGACAGGCTCTCCACTGGGAGAACTGGAGGTCTGTTAAATATTGTCACAGGAAGAGAGGAAACTGCTGCGGAGACAAACAAATACACAGCAGGAGACTGGTGTATATAATTAACAAGGAAGACAAGGACAGCTCTGTGCAGTGCTCAGATCGGCTTGAATTCATGGCTGAACGGGTCTGGCTTTCAGCCGGTTGAATTCAATGCAACAGTACGACTGGTTTTGCTTGCATATATATACAGTAGTAGAAATAAGTGTATGTGGCAGTGTAAAACAACACACAGACACACACACACACACAGTGATCATGAGCGGGTGATTTGGAGAGCTCTGGCCCTCTCCAGCGAGGTCATTAATCCACTCCATCCTCTAGAGATCCTATCAGTGGGGGAGGGAGCATGTGTGTGTTAGAAAGAGAGAGAGAGAGAACGGGGAAAGGTGGTGCTGTTTTATTATCTAATCTCTAGAGAGAAGAGAGAAAGAACCAGGATAAGATAAGAGATGGGGAAAGTAAAACCCAGTGCAGATGAAAAAAGTGTTCGCCGTCCAAACCTCTGTGTGAAAACATACGCAAATAACTCCACAAATTGCGCATGCAAAGTTGAGCGGGGGCAAGAACTGGACTGAAGCGGTTTCTAAATCAAGATGGCATTAGGACATACAGTAGAGCTTGTGGTGTGTGAGAGGCTGCATTGTGTAGCATGGATATCAGCAGTAGCATTAGAGGCAGGACTGCAATGAGATGAGCACACCGTGTGCTGTGGAACTGTCCAGGGTGCTTAAAGCCAAACGCTACACATTTCAGCACAGGCCAGGTCTCTGCACAGTTTGAATAGAGGGGAAAATAAAAGCTGGAGGCACACTGGTTCACTATTATGTAGTTAAAACTGTATCAGAAATTTTCACTAATGCAAGGGCAATTCAAAATTGCTCCAAAGAGTGAAAAATTTAAGGGGGTCTGAATACTTTCCGTACCCACTGTATATACAATCCAAAAATACATTTGATATTTTTATCTGTTGTTTCTAATTTTACAAATAAATATTTTCATTTGCACTCAGCATTGCAAGATATATGTGAATGCATTTGTGAATATTTTTAGGGGGGGGGGGGTCAAATAAACACCTACAAAATGGCAAAATCTTGTTTCAGATTTACTTTTGGAAGCATTCCAAAGAAATATTAAAATATGATTATTATTATTATTAAACTCATATATAAACAATTCAAATAAACTGGTCATTTAATTTCATGAAACACTTCATCTTTAATAATAATAATAATAATAATAAATTATTATTATTATTATTATTAAAGTCATACATAAACAATAAAAACTGGTCACTTTTCTTTATGTTTAATAATAGTAATAATAATAATACTAATAATAATAATAATTATTATTATTATTATTGTTGTTGTTGTTGTTGTGGCTGTTGTTGTTGTTTTTAAAACATATGAACAAGGCGTCAAGTGTTTTTTGTGGCACATTTTTTATTGTTTATATATGACCTGTATAATAATAATAACAATAATAATATGTATTATTAGTATTATTATTATTATTGTTGTTGTTATTTTTAAAACATTTGAACAAGGCAACAAGTGCTTTTTTTCTGGCACATTTTTAAAAATCGTTTATATATGATCTGTATAATAATAATAATAAGTAAACAACAACAACAACAACAATAAGAATAGTTATTATTATCATCATCATCCTCTTGGTCTTAAATAACCAATTAAAATAAACAGTGTTACAAACTAATTTCTACCATGAAAAACAAATCAGAGGTGTTGGACTTTAAAGAAGGGCTGTCAGTCTGTCTGCATCTTGGGAACACATTAAAATCCCTTGGACCTTTGGATCATGCAAATTTGTATTTGCAACCAGTTCTTCAAAATGGCTGAAAAAGCACCTGTCTCATGAATAATACTGAGAGGTGCTGCTAATATGCGTGTGTTCAAATCTATTGTCGATCTAACACATCTACAACACATGACCACAGTGTTTAAAGAGCCTTTAAAGAAAATCTTTTTCTACAGTTGCTATTTCCCTGTGAACTGATCTGAAATCAAGACAGCCAATCAGACCGGAGCTTGCTATTTGTGTGTGTAACCAGATGGTCAGTCGATGGTTCATTGGCCTGAAGCTGAGACTAGCATACAGCGAGCAACCAGTCCACACTTGCCATGCAACTCGCTTTAATAATCAGTGGGTAAAAATAGTAAAGGCTAGTTTAAATAGAGAACAAGAGGGTTGGAATGTAAATTATAAGGAGAATTACTGAAAGCTGGGCAGTTCACCGAAAATAAGGAAGCAAAGCGCTCTGGCATACACATTCACACTGCATAATTAGAGTATGAAAACTAGTGAAGGAGTGAACTGCACTCCAGAAAGCAGCGCTACAATCTGTCTTACACAAATATTGGCTGCAGAATATGATATAAGGGTGAATAAATTATGTCTGAATTTAGATTTTTGGGAGAACTATTCCTATAAAGAACGCAGGCTAGTTAATTTGATGGAATGTAATATTGAAAAATAAACATGGAGGAAAATAAAAAAGAGGGTATTTGACAGCAGTGTTTAGTATCACTTTTAGTATCACATGGTTAGTATCACTAAGAAAATATTATAGTTTTTATTAATATTTTGAATTCGTTTTTATTTTTATATTTTCATTTGAATTTTAGTTGAAGTTTTAGTCTGTTTTTGTCATTTTTAGTAGTTGTTTTTTAAATGTCTATATAGTTACTTTATGAATTGTTATTTCGGTTAGTAAATTGAAATGAGAAATGTTGCTTCAACCCATAAAAAATTGTTTTCAGTTAGGTTTTAGTTGTTTCGGTGATGTTGAATAATATTTATGACTTGACTTTTCAATGCATTCAGGTTTCCTACAGTTATATAGAATTGAAAAGTTGTGAGAATAATTCTATTCTTTTGTCCCTCTGTCTTTTATACCTGTCTCAAAGGCAGCTGTGTTCACAAGTCCCTGAGGAGTGCCTGCATTCACGAACATGAACACACTCTCTTGCTGTCTCACATGTACTAAACACAAACAACATATATGCATAAAATAAAGGCTTGAATACAAGATCTGAAAGAGCAGAGAGTGAATCAGCAGATTCTAGCATAAGCACAGGGCTGCCCCGTAGCCTGCCTGATTCCAGTAAAAACCTATCAATGATTAAAAGCCTGCAGTCGTGTTTAAAGGGGTTATATGATGCGATTTCAAGTTTTCCTTTCTCTTTGGAGTGTTACAAGCTGATTGTGCATAGATAAGATCCCTGAAGTTGCAAAGACTAAAGTCTCAAAACCAAAGAGATATTCTTTATCAAAGTTAAGACTCTGCCACGCCCCCCTAAAACGGCTTGTTCTAACACGCCCCCACATATCTACCTCACTATGTGGAAATATTAGCATAATGCCGCCCAAACGTTCACGCAAAGAAAGAAGGCGTGGTTTCAGTAACCGCAGTTAGTGTTGAAGCAGCATGTCAGGGAGACGCTGTGTGTTTCTAGGCGAAAGCAAAAGCACTTTATTTGGCCTTCCAGAAGTAGATGCATTTAGGAATCTTTAAGATTACTTACAACAGAACAGCAATGCATTTTATGGACAACCATTTTGTGAACCTAGGAGAGGAGGTAATTCTGACTTAGCTATGACAATCTAGTCATGTCAACATATTCTGTTACACCAAATACACTAAATAATGATCTTTAAAAAAGCATCATATGACCCCTTTAAGGTATAGTGTTCCGATGTCAGCCACAGGCAATCAATCCTGCTTTCTCGTACATGCACACACACATCACACACAAAAAAGAAAGATGGGAGCAGTGTTGGGTGTAATGCATTACAAGTAACGCTTTACGTAATCAGATAACTTTCAAATATCCTTTATGTATTTAATCCCATTCTATTAACCAATGTATTTGCTTCTGACCTTCGATGATCCAGTTTAATCATACTAATAAGCAAAAATTACTCTAGACACACATTTGTGTGTCTTTTTTTATTGCTGAAGTGTGTTGAAATTTCTTCTTCTGCATTCTACTGTACGGACGTAAATGTACTTTCCCTTCAGCATGAGTCTTATTCATTTCACTTTTGGTGTGAAAAGGCTTTTATATTTGCCAAAAATATAACTTTTTTATTTTAAAAACAAACAAGCAAGCCCTGTCCAGATTTAAAAAGTAACGCAAAAGTAACGTAACGCATTACTTTCCATAAAAAGTAACTAAGTAATGTAATTAGTTACTTTTTTATGGAGTAACGCAATATTGTAATGCATTACTTTTAAAAGTAACTTTCCCCAACACTGGATGGGAGGAGAGAGAGAGGCAGACAGATGCTCTGTTCCAAAATCTAGTGAGCTGCCTTCATAGGCAGCATGTTAAGGTATCATAAGACGCGATCCCCACGCAAACCTGTTCTAAAATGTAGGCAGCTTAATTATGATGCCCTCTAAGATACATCATTTCAGCCACATTTTCCTTTGTGGAAAAGGAAATCCCAGAATGAGAGGAGTACGGGATATTTGTAGAACGTCACAAGACAAAATGTTTTTATTTGGAATGCCAAACACAAACAACACTTGAGTTATAATTATAATTATATAATATAATATAGTATATTAGAGTTATACTATATTATATTATATAATTATATAATATAATATAATATAATATTATATTATATAATTATATTATATTATATTATATAATTATATAATATAATATAGTATAACTCTAATATAATATAATATAATACACAGTGCAATTAAATAATACAATTATTAGAGTATAAAACTACATCAATATATAATTAACAAAATTTAAATGAACATAATATATCGTACGTAAAACCACTACATTTAGTGATGTCTACTGTGATGTATACAATAAGAATATTTGTTTTTAGTCTATTATTTCAGATCTCACGCAGAGACGGTTTATTCAAAGTAATACATTTAATTCCATATGAAAAATTATATTTAATTGAAAACTAATGATGATGATAATGATGATAATAATAATAACTATTGATATTAACACTTCGCTTACAGTTAATTAAAAATGTATTTTTATCCAAAATATGTTATGTATTTTTAATATAATATAATGTAATATTTTATATTATAAGAATTTTTTAGGTAATATTTTTTTTTCGATGATACATTTGATTCTATATGAAACTCATATTTTTTATTAAATAATAATACTTTAGTACTTAAATATACTTGTTGTTGTTATTATTACATTGTTAATATAATGTAGAGTACATTTATTTACAGTGAATTTATAGGAATTTAAATTGCATTCTACATAAAAGTTATATTTCATTAAATAATTCTAATAACACTTTATTATTTAAATATACTTTATAAATATACTTTATTATTATTATTATTATACAGTGTATTTATATATAGGATTTAGTTATGTAGGTGATTTAATTCTATATGAAATTTGCATTTCATAAAAAAATTATAGTAATAATAATAATAAACTATTTATATTTGTCCAGTTATTAATAGTTAATTAAATTACTTGGTTATAGTTCATTAAAGTGCATTATTTTGTGCATATGTGTGTTATGTATCTTTATTCTTATGAGAGTCATTTTTAGTATCATGCTAATGCCAAACTCTATTGAAGTTGAATCGAGTCTCCCATGCAGAGTTGCTGCCTATGAAGAGTTTTCAAAACCAGTCACTTTTGAGTTTCCATGACAGTTAGGAAGCTGCTGTTCTAGAAGACATCTGTCTATGCAGACAGCGAGGCAGCACACTAGGTATTGGAACAAAAGCCCTATATTAACAAAAAAAAACAAAAAAAAAACAGAAGATGTGAAGAACAGAGAGATGAGTGAAGCCAAAAGAAAAACATAGATTGAGAGTTTTAGAGACAGACGCAGGAGTTTCTTTGCCATGCCTTCCTACCTCCCTAAATCTTTCCCAATGCAGCATTTGGCCAATTACGAGGAGAATGCAGGCAGAACAGCACACTTCACAGCTTTCAAGTGTGTCTGCAGCCCCATGGGAATTCAAAGACAGAGATAGGAAGAGGAATCCTCAAAAACCTTCCTCCCTCATCATTTCTCGCACTCTCCGCACCACTCACTTCTCCAAATGATCCTATAGTAACACCATTCTATTTTAGCAAGATCACACATCTCTAATTAAGACATAATTGGCTGGGAGAGAAAGCAGCTCAAGTAACACCGCCACAGGAAGTTCTCACAAGCACCTGTTGGCACAAATTTCCATGGTCACACATCCCAAAAATATGAGGCCATCAAACTAGAATCATGCAAAAGCATTTTAGCAGCATTGCTCACACTAATAAAGACGATTGCACATGCCTGATCTGACGTGTACATACATCACTGTGACTTTGAAATAAGGGGTAGATTAAAGCTTAAGGAGAAAGACAGATAAACATTTAAAAACTCAAGCAGCGTGTGAGTCACTGATGGAGCGCATTTCAGCAATATCATCCTGCACCATTTTTGATTTGTCCCTCAGTTTATAGTAAAGTATATATATATAATATATAATATATTTTTTTATGAATAGAAATTTCAAAAGAACAACCATTTGTCACAATATAAATGCTTTACTGTCACTCTTGATCAGTTTTATGCATCTTTGCAACTTTTGAATAGTGTTTCACATTTTCCACAAAAAATAATACGATTCTAACATTGATAATAATAAGAAATAGTTATTAAATGGCAAATTAGCATATTAGAATAATTTCCGAAGGACTCAGCTTGCTATCACAGGGGAAAATTACATCTTAAAATATTAAATATTAATATTAAATATTAAAATAGAAAAACTGTTATTTTAAATTGTTGTAATATTATTTAGTATTACTGTTTTTGCTCTGTGTGTGTGTGTGTGTGTGTGTGTGTGTGTATGTTTTATCAAATAAATGCAGCCTTGGTCATAAGAGACTTCTTTTAATAAACAAAACAAAAACAAAATAATATTACAACAATTTAAAATAACCGTTTTTCTATTTTAATATTTAATATTAATATTTCATTTTTTCCATATACACTCTTAAAAATAAAGGTGCTTCACGATGACATAGAAGAACCTTTTTGTATAAATCGTTCCATAAAGAACCTTTAACATCTGAAAAACCTTTCTGTTTCATAAATGGTTCTTTGTGGCGAAAGAAGGTTCTTCAGGTTATAAAAAGGTAAAAAAGAGATTCTACAGCCCTAACTGATTTTAAAATATAATTTTGGCAGCTCCTGAAATGGGTTGTATTGACAGTACCTGAGCAGTTGAAGAATATGCTACAGCGCTCAATCAAAGACGTGCATTTATTGCTTGGACGGAGCAAGAACACCTAAAATGCAGGTGTAGATTCAGTCGAGTGATAAAGTTTTACCCTATTCAACTTAATGCTGCTGAACTGAATTTATGGAGCAAACTATTTGCTAAAATATCCATAACATTAACAGCACCACTGTAACGCCAAGCCAGCAGAGGGAGCCCTCGCCCGAGTACTGACCGTGCTCCACTCCCTCTGCTTCCTCTGCTTTCACTTCCTGTTTGACTCTCATATAAACTGAGACCAGTCCATGTGCTGATCGCGAAGTATTGCCAGTTTATCTGCCTTACCAAGCGTTATTCTTCCTCTGTTCCTGATTGATTTCCTGTGTATGATTCTGCCTGACTTCTTGACTCACAGTATTTGTACTCTGCCCCTTTTGTTCTGACGCCTGATAGGACTGATGTTTGTGTTTGGACTCATTGCCTGCCTCTCCACTATTGTCTCTGCTTCTGCCCTTGTGTATGACGAACGATCTGCTTGCTTCTCTGACTTTGACCCTCTGCCTGATTATCGACATCTGTTTAAAGCCTTGACCTTTAATAAACTTCTGCTCATGGATTCTAACAAAACTCCAGCGTCTCTGTTACAGAATACTTCGCCACCTATGAATCCAGCGGAAGTGTCGAATCTGCAAGCAGCATTCTCATGCCAAGCTGAAATGCTCCAGAAATATCAGGAACAACTCACCAAGCTGCAGACCGTCAACGAACACCTGACGCACTACATTCGATCTCTCCCTCCACCCACTCCTAAGACCGTAAGTCTCGCTCTTCCTGACAAATTTGACGGTACCGCTGAGCAATGCAAGGGCTTCATTCGCCAAGTACAAGTTTATCTGGATCATCAAGGAGAGAGATTCGAATCAGAGGGCAAAAATTGCGCTTTCATCATGACACTGTTGATGGGCAGAGCTATCGACTGGGCAGCAGTTGTTTGGGACTCGGATTCACGCCTGAGGAATTCAGTGACATACTTCATTAAACAACTCCGTGAAGTGTTTGAATATCCTCACGGCGGAAAGGACGTTTCGACACAGCTCATCAATCTGACACAAGGTAATCGTTCCGCTGCTGAGTTTGCCATTGAATTCAGAATGCTCGCTGCCCAGAGTGGATGGAATGATGTCGCTTTAAAAGCTATGTTTCACAAAAGTATCAACGGCAATCTTCAGGCAGAACTTGCATGCAAGGATGAGGAGTCCTCCTTCTCCGATTTTGTCACACTCACCATCAGGATTGATAACCTCATGAGACAAGCTCCTAAAAGGAGAAGTGGAAAAGGTGGGCGAACCAACGATCTCACACCCAACCCTTTGGAAATGTCTTCCGCTAAGGAACCCATGCAAATAAATGCGTCCCGACTATCTGAGAGTGAGAAAGAACGGAGACAACATCAATGACTGTGTTTTTACTGTGGTAAATCAGTAAAAAACTGCCACCGCAGTTTAGGATGCCCCCACAAGCTTCAAAATAATCCCCGGGTAAATATTGAACATTTTGCCCTTTTAAGCAACAAGTCATTCACACTCCCTGTTGTCTTAAGGACTGATACTCTCTCTCTTGACCTGATTGACTGATTGACTCCGGAGCCGTCCTGAATCTCATCCACCAGGACATCGTAACCAAATATCAAATCCCTACACAAATGTGCACCCCACCTATCCAAGTCAAGGCTATCGATGGTGAATTGATTGGAAGAGGCATCACTCACCAGACCAAAACACTCACCCTCCAAGTTGGAACCCTTCATAAGGAATCCATTGCCTTTTACATCATCGACTCTCCCAAACAGGCACTTGTTTTAGGATATCCATGGCTCTCTACTCACGACCCCGAACTCTCATGGCATCAAGGTGAATTGACACGCTGGTCATCTTTCTGTATGAGTCACTGTATCACTGCAACACCCCAACCATGTCTCGCAACCAGTGTGGAAAGCCCTGAGACACACAAGAAAGTTAATGTTCCCCATTGTTATCAAGATCTCTCTGATGTATTCAGCAAGGTGAAAGCCACACAACTTCCTCCACATAGACCTGGGGACTGTGCCATCGATCTCCTGCCTAACACACAAACCCCAAGAGTAAAGTATATCCACTTTCCAGAAACGAAAGTCAAGCCATGGAAGAGTATGTGGATGAACCCTTGAAATCCGGTTTTATCCGACTATCAACCTCCCCAGCAGCTGCAGGATTCTTCTTCGTGGAGAAGAAAGATGGTGGACATGGAAGAGTATGTGGATGAAGCCTTAAAATCCGGTTTTATCCGACCATCAACCTCCCCAGCAGCTGCAGGATTTTTCTTGGAGAAGAAAGATGGTGGACTAAGACAGTGTATTGATTATAGAGGACTGAATAATATTACTGTTAAGTTTCACTATCCCCTTCCTTTAGTGCCATCAGCACTAGAACAACTCAGAGAAGCCTAAATCTACACCAAACTCGATCTTAGAAGTGCATATAATCTCATCAGAATCAAAGAAGGGGATTGTTATCAAGATCTCTCTGATGTATTCAGCAAGGTGAAAGCCACACAACTTCCTCCACATAGACCTGGGGACTGTGCCATCGATCTCCTGCCTAACACACAAACCCCAAGAGTAAAGTATATCCACTTTCCAGAAACGAAAGTCAAGCCATGGAAGAGTATGTGGATGAACCCTTGAAATCCGGTTTTATCCGACTATCAACCTCCCCAGCAGCTGCAGGATTCTTCTTCGTGGAGAAGAAAGATGGTGGACTAAGACTGTGTATTGATTATAGAGGACTGAATAATATTACTGTTAAGTTTCACTATCCCCTTCCTTTAGTGCCATCAGCACTAGAACAACTCAGAGAAGCCTAAATCTACACCAAACTCGATCTTAGAAGTGCATATAATCTCATCAGAATCAAAGAAGGGGATGAATGGAAAACAGCTTTTCTCACCACTAGGGGGCACTATGAATACAAGGTAATGCCGTATGGGCTGCCCAACTCTCCCGCTGTGTTCCAATCTTTCATAAATGAAATCTTCAAGGACCTCCTGAATAAATTTGTGGTTGCATACATCGGTGATATCCTTGTATTTTCCAAGACAGAACACGAGCACATTTCCCATGTCAGAACAGTCCTTTCTCGGCTCTTAGAGAATGAATTATATGGATGCCTCAGACTGTGGCATAGGTGCTATACTCTCTCAGCGACAAGGACAACCAAGCAAATTGTATCCATGTGCTTTCTTCTCCAGAAAACTAACCTCCGCTGAGCGCAACTATGATGTTGGAAATAAGGAACTACTCTCCATGAAAGCAGCGATCAAAGAATGGTGTCACTGGCTTGAGGGAGCTCTTCATCCCTTCCAAGTGATTACAGACCATAAGAATCTTGAATATATATAAAGAGTGCCAAGCGTCTTAACCCCCGGCATTATTCTTCACACACTTCAACTTTACTGTAACTTATCGGCCTAGCAGCAAGAATGGAAAAGCAGACGCTCTTTCCCGACAATATGATTTCTCCACAGAGCATCATATCACCGGTCCCATCCTACCCAGCTCGATCATCCTAGCCCCAGTCTCCTGGGATCTATCGACTTCATCACTGACCTCCCACCATCCAATAATAACACTACTATACTGGTTATCATTGACCGTTTCTCGAAGTCCTGCCGTCTTATTCCACTACCCACTGCCATGGAAACCGCTCAAACCCTCTTCACATATTTATAGGATATATGGACTACCAGAGGACATAGTCAGTGACCGAGGTACCCAATTCATGTCTCAGGTCTGGAGGGCATTCTGCAATCAGTTGGATATCAACATCAGTTTCACTTCAGGCTATCACCCACAAGCCAACGGACAAGTCGAACGACTCAACCAGGAAATAGGAAGGTATCTCCGAAGCTACTGCAGCCGTGAACAGCACAGATGGTCTGAGTTCTTGCCATGGGCGGAATACGCCCAAAACTCTCTGACTCACTCCTCTACAGGTCTAACCCCCTTCCAGTGCATCCTAGGATTCCAACCGTCTCTGTTCCCGGGGTCTGGCGAACCCTCCTCGGTTCCTGCAGTGGACGACTGGATTCAACGTAGTGAGAGGGTGTGGGACAGTGCTCATGTCCATCTCCAGCGAGCTGTGAGAACACAAGAATTCCAAGCCAATAGACTACGTCGCCCACACCCTCCCTACCAACCAGGACAATGGGTCTGGCTCTCCACGAAGGACATCAAGTTGCGGCTACCAAGCAGGAAGCTCAGTCCCAGGTATGTTGGCCCTTTCAAGATACTAAGACAGATCAATGATGTAACATACCAATTGGAGCTTCCTGCTAACTATCGTATCTCCCTCTTTCCATGTGTCCCTCCTCAAACCCGTCCACTCGGGAGCTGACCCTGGCCATGAAGCCCCAGAACCACCACCCCCACTGGACTTTGATGGAACTCCGGCATATAGCGTGAATGTGTTACTGGACTCGAGACGAAGAGGGGGTCAGCTCCAGTATCTGGTGGACTGGACCTGAGGAGAGGTCATGGGTAGCTGCCCGGGACATTCTGGATCCATCACTCATCGAGGAGTTTCATCGAGTCAGACCCGATCGCCCAGCACCGAGACCACAGGGATGTCCACGTCGAGTTCCAGGAGTCGCTATTCTTCCTCTGTTCCTGATTGATTTCCTGAGTATGATTCTGCCTGACTTCTTGACTCACAGTATTTGTACTCTGCCCCTTTTGCTCTGACGCCTGATAGGACTGATATGTGTTTGGACTCATTGCCTGCCTCTCCACTATTGTCTCTGCTTCTGCCCTTGTGTATGACGAACGATCTGCTTGCTTCTCTGAATTTGACCCTCTGCCTGATTATCGACATCTGTTTAAAGCCTTGACCTTTAGTAAACTTCCGCTCATGGATTCTAACCAAACTCCAGCATCTCTGTTACAACTGCTGAAATACAAGCGCGCCGTTCTGTCAGTCAGATGCGCATGAAAGCTGCATGTGTTACTATAACAAACACTGTGCTTTCTTTCAGAATCATCATTGACTGGTAGAAAGACAAAAGTAGGTTACATAAAAGTTTTTACCTAAAGATAAAGTAAAGGTGTGAATAATTAAATTTTAGACACATTGTCAGTAATTTCATCAATGAAAATTGCGGTGTTTCATTAATGAATCCACATTTTTAAATGAATCGAGTGAATCAATGAGTCATTGAACCATTCATAAAGGCAGTCATTTGAACGAATCAATTGAATGATTGAATGACTCACTTAAGACAGGGATTTGCCGCCACCTACCGGCGCATTTAGTTTTATATTCAGAGTATCGTTTCTTTTTCAAATAATTGCATATTTCACTATTTATTTGTATTTTTTTATGCTGAATTAATTTCTTTCTAAAGCTACTTATATTTCAGCTTCATTTTTGTAATGTCTATTCAGTGTTTTTTTTTCTAAATTAACACAATAATAACTATTATCTTTAATAATAACTTTATCTTTAATCGGCACATGATGTACATGTTAATTAATTAATCTCATTAATTTGAGATTCATTTGATTAATTAATTGGCACATTATGCAATTAATTTTTTTTAAATAATCACTTGACAGCCCTATTTAAAACTTTAAAAAATGCCCCCCCCCCCACCCCCTGATGGTCACTGTGTAATTCGCACCCTGTATATATGTATTAAAGTGTCTCTCTTAAAGTGACAGCACTTTCTTAATGTTAATCAAACAGCAACAACACGGAAATCTATCACTGCTCTTGATTGAATAACTTTTGTGACTTTAATAAGGATTAATCTTTCATTTATACAGTCAAATATGCAATGTTATTTTACATTTGATTACTTTATTCAATTTCTGTACCTAAAAACGAATGTTAGACCTACATAAAAGACCTGAAAAGCACTCTTTATTTTATTTGTATCTTTGCTCTATTGTATTTATTTGTGCTGTTGCTTGTAGTTAGATTGTGTTCTTATTTGCTTTATTTTTATTTGACAATATAGTTTTTTCCCTAAACATAGTTTACTACATACCGAACTGTACCGAAACCGTGACTCTAAAACCGTGATACAAACCGAACCGTGAGTAAGTTGAACCGTTGCACCCCTAATATAATATATATATATATATATATATATATATATATATATATTTACACAATTTGCTTGATTTTTTTGTTAAATTAGTTATTTTTCATATTTACCTGAATTGTTCCTTTATCATGTGTTTTATACTGTGGAAAAACCTCACACAATAGCGTCTCTTGAACCAAGCTAGGTTTAAAATAGGACATAAGAGGCACCTCATTAAGTTTTGCTGCAGTGTGGATGGATTTTACACAAACAAATAGCAGATTCCCCCTCCTGAGCTCGGCTTTATTACTGCTACATCTTTGCCTAATCATTTTTTGAGGTTGCCCGCATGCTGCACCCCACTTCTTGACCGTGACAAATGGGGCAGACTTCTGCTTTTAATAACCTCCTTCATCATACTACCACAGACAGACATGCACACACACATGTCCATGTATGCTTACACATAAACAAACAGCATTTGTATTGTTGGGTTCGGAATAAAACCAAACAAGTACCAATCATTAACTCGATATATTAGCCAGGACAGTTAATTTGTTGATATTTGGCCATTTTGAGATTATTACCAGCATCAGATGACATGATTGGCTGATTAACAGAAGTGTGTCAGATCCAAAATCTACCAACAGATAAGTGGTAACCTAATTTATCCTTTCTAAGCTATTTCTATTTAATTCATAAAAATGAGTTTTGTTGGTATAATATATTCAGCTGATGATAAATAATATTTTTGACTTAAAAAAACAGTTAATTTAGATGTTACCACTTTTAGTTAACTATGTTTTTCTGTAACCAATGTTTAAAATATGTTTAGGGAATTATAAATAATATAATATAATATAATATAATATAATATAATAGTGTTTTTGAAATGAATCTCTTATGCTCTCCAAGGCAGAATTTGTTTGATCAAAATATTTTGTGAAATATCAGTGCAATTCAAAATAACAGTTTTGTTTTGTGTGTGTGTGTGTGTGTG
Source organism: Sinocyclocheilus grahami (assembly GCF_001515645.1). Taxonomy (NCBI): domain Eukaryota; kingdom Metazoa; phylum Chordata; class Actinopteri; order Cypriniformes; family Cyprinidae; genus Sinocyclocheilus; species Sinocyclocheilus grahami. The sequence goes on along the minus strand of NW_015505915.1, from coordinate 216,776 downwards.
TGTGTGTGTGTGTGTGTGTGTGTGTGTGTGTGTAACAATCAGATATCAGGGTATCAGAGGCTCGTTACACCAATTGGATATTGGGATCAATAAAAAAAAACAATATAAGTCCTATAATATAAATAAGTCATATGTGTATTTCAGTATCATACAGGCCTTGTTTGTCCAGTCAGTGACTAAGTTGCATAACAGAATGACACTGTGAAAGGAGAGGAGGATCAGCTTTTGGTGCATAATAAAACCTGATCTATGGTTGCGGTGTTGTCAGTCTGACGTGCACACACACACACACACACACACACACACGCACACACACAAACCAATGCTGTGAGATACATGGTGACTCTAGTGGTGAAAGCCAACAGTATGGATCAGCAGATACACACAGACTATCCTGCAGCCCAAAATTAACTGAATTAACACCACAATCACACTATTCTTTGAATGCATTTACAAAAGCAAAACTACTCTCCACCACAAAAAGGAATAACACAAACACACGCAAGCTAGCACTAGCATTATGAACTTTCACAACGCAATCCTTCACACAAGACAACATTCACAGGAAAGTACTGTATATGCAAGCGGAAGAAGAAACACACTTCAGTGAGCCTTTTCCACTCTCCAACCTTCATGGAACAGATGGAAACTGTAAACATTTGAAAATCAATATTTCCACTGCAGAACCCTGGGATTGTGAATCCAGAACAAACTCATGCAATATATATTATACTTATGATACGCCACGATAGCTCTCATGCTGAGTGATTTTTGTATACTCTCTGTCCTTATATATATATATATATATATATATATATATACTACCGGTCAAAAGTTTGGGATCAGTAAGATTTGTAATGTTTTTTAAAGAAGTCTCTTATGCTCATCAAGGCTGCATTTCTTTGATCAAAAATACAGAAAAAACAGTAATCTTGCTAAATGTTATTGCAATATAAAATAATGGTTTTTATTTTAAAATACTGTAGCATGTTCAAGCATGTTGTGTTATAGATAACAATGTGCTTAATGTTAGTGTTGCACTGTATTAATTTTTGTGTTGCGAACTGTTATTGGATGTTCGAGTTGGATGTGAAAAGAGGCTCCGCCCCTGTGTGTGTGTAAGGGGAAAGAGAGGGAAGGAGGGGGGAGAAAAAGTGCCTCGCTGGTTCAAGTGCGGTTCTCTTAGAAGTCGGGGTGTGTACGGCGTGGGTTGTGGCCGACAACAGCCCAAATAAACACCCCTTGTACATCAAAACGCCTCGTCCTTGTCTGAGAACGCTACAACACTTTAAAGGGGTCATATGATGCCATTTCAATTTTTCCTTTCTCTTTGGAGTGTTACAAGCTCTTGGTGCATAAAGAAGATCTGTAAAGTTGCAAACACTAAAGTCTCAAAACCAAAGAGATATTCTTTATAAAAGTTAAGAGTCAGCCACGCCTACCTATAACGCCTCGTTCTAACACGCCCCCACATACCTACGTCACGATCTGGGAAGATTTGCAAAACGCCTCCCAAATGTTCACGCAAAGAAAGAAGGTGTAACTTTTATTCTCGCTGTAGTATTGTTGCTGCCGCCGCCATGTCGTGAAGGCCCTGTGTGCTTCGTTGTGAAAGCGAAACTACTTTGTTTGGCCTTCCAAAAGAGGAC
>NW_015505915.1:159430-209649 GCF_001515645.1 Sinocyclocheilus grahami | reverse complement strand
GGGCATAGAGGAGAAACAATAATGTACAGTATGTGGAAAATAATGTGTTTTTTGAACTTTAAACCGCATAAACACATTTCATTACACCAAATACACAAAATAATGTTCTTTTTAGCAGCATCATATGACCCCTTTAAAATATAATTTATTTCTGTGATGCAAAGCTGAATTTCCATCAGCCATTACTCCAGTATAAAGTGTCAGATGATCCTTCAGAAATCATTCTAATATGCTGCTTTATTATTAGAATTATCAATGTTGGCAACAGGTGTGCTACCAAATAATTTTTTGGAAACTGCGATACTTTTTTCAGGATTCTTTGATGAATAAAAAGTTTAAAAGAACAGCATTTATTCAAAATATAAATCTTTTCTAACAATATAAATATTTGCTATCACTTCTTATCAATTTAACACATCCTTGCTGAATAAAAGTTTTCATTTCTTTAAAAAAAAAAGAAAGAATAAAAATGTACTGACCCCAAACTTTTGAACAGTAGTGTATATTGTTAGAAAATATTTATATTTTAAATAAATGCTCTTTTTTTTTCTTTTCTTTTTTTTTCATCAAAGAATCCTGGAAAAAATATCACAGGTTTCAAAAAAATATTAAGCAGCACAACAGTTTCCAACACTGGTCATAAATCAGCATATTAGAATGATTTCTGAAGGATCATGTGACACTGAAGACTGGATGCAATGCAACGCGTAAAAAGACAGTATAAGTCATTATAATCAGTAATTATGTCCCCACTGGATGCAACAAATGCCTCGTTTGTAATGGGTTTTAATGTTTTTGTCTCGTCGCTCCGGCCGGACACGGCATCAACAGTATGGTGAGAGGCGTAACATTTCCATCTCACGCTTGAGGTATTCGGCCAATCACAACGCACTGGATAGCTGGCCAATCACAGCACACCTCGCTTTTTCAGAACGATGAGCTTTGTAAAAATCGACGCGTTTCAAAAAGGCGGGGCATAGAGGAGAAACAATAATGTACAGTATGTGGAAAATAATGTGTTTTTTGAACTTTAAACCGCATAAACACATTTCATTACACCAAATACACAAAATAATGTTCTTTTTAGCAGCATCATATGACCCCTTTAAAATATAATTTATTTCTGTGATGCAAAGCTGAATTTCCATCAGCCATTACTCCAGTATAAAGTGTCAGATGATCCTTCAGAAATCATTCTAATATGCTGCTTTATTATTAGAATTATCAATGTTGGCAACAGGTGTGCTACCAAATAATTTTTTGGAAACTGCGATACTTTTTTCAGGATTCTTTGATGAATAAAAAGTTTAAAAGAACAGCATTTATTCAAAATATAAATCTTTTCTAACAATATAAATATTTGCTATCACTTCTTATCAATTTAACACATCCTTGCTGAATAAAAGTTTTCATTTCTTTAAAAAAAAAAGAAAGAATAAAAATGTACTGACCCCAAACTTTTGAACAGTAGTGTATATTGTTAGAAAATATTTATATTTTAAATAAATGCTCTTTTTTTTTCTTTTCTTTTTTTTTCATCAAAGAATCCTGGAAAAAATATCACAGGTTTCAAAAAAATATTAAGCAGCACAACAGTTTCCAACACTGGTCATAAATCAGCATATTAGAATGATTTCTGAAGGATCATGTGACACTGAAGACTGGAGTAATGGCTGATGGAAATTCAGCTTTGCATCACAGAAATAAATTCGATTTTAATGTATTTTACATCATAATAATATTTCACAATATTACATTTTTTTCCTGTATTTTTTATCAAATAAATGCAGCTTTGATGAGCATAAGAAACTCCTGCAAAAAACATTAAAAATCGTTCTGATCCCAAACTTTTGACCGGTAGTGTATATATACTGTATATCATATAGATTTACACACATATAAATATATATTTTTTTAAATATATAAAGACAGTGTTAAACCACAAAGCAAAAAAGATTCATTAAATTCATTAAAAGTGAAGTGATTAACTCAACAGAAAGCAGTAATTTTGTAAGTTCCAAGTACTAAACTTTTTATCTGAGCATGTTTACATGTGCATGTGAGAAAGAAAGTGAAGAAAAGAAAATGAGAGAAATTATGGCGTGGTGAGAGTCTAAATTATCCTAAGGAGGCAGTCTAGCCAAACAGCCCTCGGCCCCTCTTCTCAATACAGAATAGCAAATGAGGCAGAACGCAGTATAACTCAACACTACTGTCTGCCCTCATATATATGCCAAATCATAAAGATAATTCAGCAAGTCTCTCTCTTTCTCTTTCTCTTTCTCTTTCTTTCCATCTCTCTCTCTCTCTGATTTAATGAACCTCCCTCCCCTCCATCCTCAAACCTAGAGAAACTCCAAACTCCACTGCCACTCTCTCTCCCTCCCAGCTCTCGATGTACATATAACAACCTATTCTTTATAGCGGGAGTCTGGCCAGTCTCCATGGCAACACCATCGCTAGGCAACGGCCACTGCTCTTCCTGCTTTGTTGCGGAGCAGACAAGAGTGCAGCTGTGGCAGGTAGCGGCCGGGGCCTAGCGGAGCATGTAGTGCAGACAGGTATACTTGAGATTTTGCAGAAATTGGCTGAGTCTAGTGTGTAATTAGAGTATTTCTTGAGTCATTTTTATGTAATGCATTATCAAAGTAGTCATAATGCATCATAATACACGTAATAAAGCATTACAGATGTTCATAACCCGTTTCATTACCTGTTCCTATATAAAGATTATAATGCATAAAACACATGATAATCATTGTGGTTTTTAATTCATTATTGCTCTTTAAAGTACACAATTACATTGCATGTTCTTTATTTTATTGCAAACGATTTTTTTGTGTTTATTCAAAATTGAGTAACATTCCTTTTTTGTTTCTGCTGATGTTACTTCATCTGTGTATTACTGGATAATGTTAGCCAATAGCCAAATAAATGTACAAAGTTATAATGTATTATAAATGAGGGTATTATACAATGCGATAATTATAAGATATTGTATAATTTTTTATTATGCATTAAAAATAACTTTGTAACCCATACAGACTTCAGTATCTTCAGTATATGAATCTATAGTTACATACAACTATCTATTTTAATCTAAAATATAAAAAAATGTTATATATATAAAATATTTTATACTAATTTGAATAAAGCAGAATCAAATAAAAATATAATACTAGGTGAACACTTTAAACGAATCGAAAATGAAATGTTGCAACAAACTGAAATAACCCGAAGCATTAAAATTACTAACTGGGAAACTAAAAAATAAACTAAACATAATAGTAATATTAAAAAAGGAAACAAAAACAAACAAAAAAATACAAAACGACTAAAAATGAAACAAAAGTTAAAATGAAATTTTAAAATAAAAAATAAAATCTAATTCAAATATTATTAAAAGTCATAATAGTACATACATAAAACTAATAACTGTGTGTGTTTGTGTGTGTGTGTACAACCCATGTATACAGATTTAAATATGAAGCACAAGCAATTATAAAATACCCATTTGTTGTAATAAAGATAATATATTATTTTAAATGTGCATGGAATTTATGTTTCATTATCTAGTATTGTTTGAAGGTTTTTGAGGCATAATGCTATTCATTACCGCTTTGTTTTAACCAGGAAAGCATGATTTTTGCCATCCGTTTATTGCAGATGACTGTTGTTGTGCTGCTGTTGATAAGTTCAGCCTCCTCTCGTTCCCAGGTGTGCTGATATGCCATTATTATTTGTGCCGTGATTCAGCCTAACAATCACGATTCCTCTCATGCAAACAGCATGAGGGAATGCATCTGAAGAAGGGAGTCATTCCAAGCTTTCAGAGCAGTTTGCTTACCAGTCATAATCAACGCAGTTGTTCATAAAAAAAAAAGAGTGTGATTACTCAGGTGCTTGTGTATGTGTTACATGTAGAGGAGAACAATAAAAGCAGAGAGTGGGGAAGTGGGGGGGAAAAAAATCAAATTTAGGAATGAATATACAAAGCAAACAAAGAGACAGAAAGACAGATCAAATCTGACCTTCACCACAATGAAAAACATCACCCCCCACCACCATATTAAAAAAAAAAAAAAAAAACTACCTTTCCAACTGTCCTCCTGCTGACCGAGTGTCTCCATAAACCTCAAACTGAATCTCAATGTACACTCTAACTAGTTTATTTGTTCACTAACAATGTCCAGTGTTCAGGAGAACTCTGTCATTTTCTCTCATTTATACATGAACATTTCACCACATCTCAAATTATGTATTTTGTTTAATAATGGTGATGGAAATAAAATGTTTAAACATTTCTGAAATAAAATGGCCAAATCTTTTGTCTCGCAAAAGTGGCAAATTATTTTTAAAAATAAGATAGCAGGGTTACTATCATTAACTAAAAATAAAACTGAAGCTAAAAATATAAAATACAAAATTAAATAATCAAATAAAAGTTTAGATGAAACTTTAACAATAGATAATGTAAAAAAAAAAAAGATTGGCAACAAACTGAAATAATTTTAAGCTGAAACAATAGGAAATAAATCAAAACTAAAACTGAACTAAAATGGAAAAAAATAACAATTAGACCTAAAGAAAAGAAAAAAATAAATAATGAAAATAACAAAATTAAACTAAAATTTAAATGAAAACTGAAAATGAAAAATAAAGACTTCTAAAATATTAATAAAAGCAATATTATTACATAATACTAATATGACGCAGATATAAAATAACGTTAAAATCTGTACCTGTAGTTGATGAAACACACACTAAAAATTTGTAAATGTGTTGTGTCAATTTACAGTATAATCTTGACTACTATTTGCTGTGCTTAACAGTAATCTCTTCTGTTATACTGAGATATCCACAGTACTATGCTGGCTTTAGCTTCCCAGCATGCACTAGGGCATAAATAAATTATGTTGTTGAATTTTTTACTATTTGTTGGGTGATTCGGCTGTTGCTGTCTTTGTATTCACTTTATGTTATACATGTTTGGAAATGTTCAGAGTGTATTTTGCAAAACTCATTATTTCCTTTAACTGTTCATACAAGATTATGTTATTTCTGTACTTTAACATTCCATATTGCCAAATAGAATATAAACTGTAAGAGTTAAGAGCTAATCATAATGTCTGGCTTCTTGTCTCCATGTTAAACAATGCAACGAATTGAATTCTGTAACACAATTACACTGGATGGGAGAAAATTAATTCAAAGTTAAGAACTTCACTGCTAAAGGGAATGTTAATTATCATAACGAAAAGGAAGACAATTATTTATACTATTATCTCACAATGCAGCGCGGTAATCTTTTTTTCCACAGTATTTTGTCGTGTTAGGACAGAAAATGGCAATGATTTCATTTAAAAATTCAGAAAATAAGAGTTCAATCTTGTAAAATCCTGACGTTTTTTAAGAGTGTGGGTGCAGAGAGTGTGTATGTGTGTGCGTGCGAGCATGTGGGGGAGGATTTTAACTAGAACTCCCAAATCCAATTTTCAGGTGCACATCTAAAGGGGCGACCTCAAATGCAAACAGCGATCCCCCCGCCACCTACCCCTCTACCCTTTTCCCTTCACGTTGACACCAGACAGCACCCCTCCCCCCAAACCCTGCTGGACAGCTCCCAAAACCCCCTCCGTCCCACTAGCAGCACCACAACACTATATGAAAAAGAATATGAGCAGGCATGAATTTTAATGCAGTCGCTCATCTCAGCCAAGCAGCCTCACTTCTGCAGTGGAAATAAATAAAGAGGGGGAAAAATACAGAGAACTGATAGATGAATCTCAAATCAAAAGGAGATAGAGCGGAGAGCATATAGGCAGAAAGACAAGGGTGATGGGGGAAAAAGAGAGAAAGCGAGAAAGAAATGGCAAAATAGTAGAAAGGAGAAAGACAGAGAGCGAGAATGAGAGGTGAAATCTCATCTCTTGGCTGAATAATCTGTCATTCATCAAACTGATAGAACAGAGAGAGTTGGAACAGCCCTACAACCAAATAAAGGCAGAGGATGGGAGTTTCGGATTTGGTCTGGCTCCAGTTCTCCATCTTGAGTTGAACGGCTCTAGCTAGCATGCCTACATCTACATCGTTCTCTTTTGGTCTAAATATTGCATGAATAATACATGGGCCTAGGTTTCATTAAAACCTGTCTTATTAATAATATTGCTCGTGGTGGAGTATGGGAATACAGAATGTGTGTGTGTGTGTGTGTAGTTGATGAAACACACACTAAAAATTTGTAAATGTGTTGTGTCAATTTACAGTATAATCTTGACTACTATTTGCTGTGCTTAACAGTAATCTCTTCTGTTATACTGAGATATCCACAGTACTATGCTGGCTTTAGCTTCCCAGCATGCACTAGGGCATAAATAAATTATGTTGTTGAATTTTTTACTATTTGTTGGGTGATTCGGCTGTTGCTGTCTTTGTATTCACTTTATGTTATACATGTTTGGAAATGTTCAGAGTGTATTTTGCAAAACTCATTATTTCCTTTAACTGTTCATACAAGATTATGTTATTTCTGTACTTTAACATTCCATATTGCCAAATAGAATATAAACTGTAAGAGTTAAGAGCTAATCATAATGTCTGGCTTCTTGTCTCCATGTTAAACAATGCAACGAATTGAATTCTGTAACACAATTACACTGGATGGGAGAAAATTAATTCAAAGTTAAGAACTTCACTGCTAAAGGGAATGTTAATTATCATAACGAAAAGGAAGACAATTATTTATACTATTATCTCACAATGCAGCGCGGTAATCTTTTTTTCCACAGTATTTTGTCGTGTTAGGACAGAAAATGGCAATGATTTCATTTAAAAATTCAGAAAATAAGAGTTCAATCTTGTAAAATCCTGACGTTTTTTAAGAGTGTGGGTGCAGAGAGTGTGTATGTGTGTGCGTGCGAGCATGTGGGGGAGGATTTTAACTAGAACTCCCAAATCCAATTTTCAGGTGCACATCTAAAGGGGCGACCTCAAATGCAAACAGCGATCCCCCCGCCACCTACCCCTCTACCCTTTTCCCTTCACGTTGACACCAGACAGCACCCCTCCCCCCAAACCCTGCTGGACAGCTCCCAAAACCCCCTCCGTCCCACTAGCAGCACCACAACACTATATGAAAAAGAATATGAGCAGGCATGAATTTTAATGCAGTCGCTCATCTCAGCCAAGCAGCCTCACTTCTGCAGTGGAAATAAATAAAGAGGGGGAAAAATACAGAGAACTGATAGATGAATCTCAAATCAAAAGGAGATAGAGCGGAGAGCATATAGGCAGAAAGACAAGGGTGATGGGGGAAAAAGAGAGAAAGCGAGAAAGAAATGGCAAAATAGTAGAAAGGAGAAAGACAGAGAGCGAGAATGAGAGGTGAAATCTCATCTCTTGGCTGAATAATCTGTCATTCATCAAACTGATAGAACAGAGAGAGTTGGAACAGCCCTACAACCAAATAAAGGCAGAGGATGGGAGTTTCGGATTTGGTCTGGCTCCAGTTCTCCATCTTGAGTTGAACGGCTCTAGCTAGCATGCCTACATCTACATCGTTCTCTTTTGGTCTAAATATTGCATGAATAATACATGGGCCTAGGTTTCATTAAAACCTGTCTTATTAATAATATTGCTCGTGGTGGAGTATGGGAATACAGAATGTGTGTGTGTGTGTGTGTGTGTGTGTGTGTGTGTGTGTGTGTGTGTGTGAGTGTGTGAAATGAAAAAACGTACCATCCTGCAGACGCTCACGATTGCATTCAGTCTGAAAATCCTGCAAAATTTTACCACTAATATTCAGCACTAACCAGCTTTCGAATCAAAAAGCCAGTGGCGGTAAGAGGTAAACAAACCGATGGGAAGGCAATTTCAGCCAAGCATCGAGCCAGATATCTCTGGGAGGCAAATGGGCATGATTTCACAAGGACACTGCAATGTTACCTTGTCTTTGTCAGGGAAAACGGCAATAGACTGAACACAACTAAGCCATGAGGAGTGGAAGATCTCAATACTGATACTTATACATTAATTCATTATACAGTGTGCACTGCAAAAAAAATAAAAATCCTAATCAGTATTTTTGTCTTTTTGTACCAGTAAAAATAGCAAAACTAACCATTCAAAAAAAACAGATCAATTTGACTTGTTCAGCAAAACGGTGTAAGACTTATTTTCAAAGATTATATAATGTTTTAAGCATAAACTACCATTCAAAAGTTTGGAGTCAGCACGTTTTTTTTTTTTAAGTAAATTAATACTTCAGCAAGGACGCATTAAATTGATCAAAAGTGACAGTAAAGTTACAAACAACTACATTTCAAAAAAACTTTCTATTCATCAAAGAATCCTGAAAGAAGTATCACCATTTCCACAAAAATATGAAGCAGCACAACTGTTTTCAACATTGATAATAATAAGAAATGTCTCTTGAGCAGCAAATCAGCATATTAGAATGATTTCTGAAGGATCATGTGACACTGACACAGGAATAAATTACATTTTAAAATATATGCAAATAGAAAACAGTTGTTTTGAATTGCAGTATTTCACAATATTACTTATTTTACTGTTATTTTTGATCAAATAAATGCAGCCTTGGGAGCATAAGCGACATCTTTCAAAAACATAAAACAAAATCTTACCTACTCCCAACTTTTGAACGGTAGTGCATAAAAGATATTGCCATAATTATTATTTGTATACTATAATATTGAGTTTCAATATAATAATTGTAATTAATATTTTTTATGTATTTCAAAATAAATGGTCTTAAATGTTGTCTTAACCATGAAACTGTCAAATAGTGAGTATGTGATACATTCATATAGAAAAGTCATTTTAAATTATATAAACATATGCTGTTTTTACTGTTTTTTGAGCAAATAAATTATAGCCTTGGTGAGCATTCAAGAAAACACACACACACACACACACACACACACTTAAAAATTTTACTGACCCCAAACATTTGAATGGTATTGCCAATGAGGTAAGAAATGCATTAATGTAATATTTTGCTTCTTAGGTAAATGTATCTTATTTTCAGGACATGTTTACTGGAAAATGACAAAATACTGATTACAAAAACTGCAATGTGAATTATTGTAATGCATATGTGAGATGATTAATACCCTTTTCCACCAAAATGGTGCTGGTGCTCGGGGACGTCTCTCTGAATTGTACCACATTGTTACTTGAGAGCCAAATGATAAAGTAACTGCTACTACATAACCAACTCTTTTTCAGAAAGATTTTTTGGCACATCACATTCAAATCCATTTAGTCTGAACAGGGGAAAAAAATGTAATCAGTGTTTATAAATGCATCTCAGTCCATCAGATTTCAAATCATTGTTATTTTTGTCGTTGGCCATTATGTGTATGTAACACTATTACATATGAGTCAGCAGTTTTGGACACAGTATATGCATGAATGTGTAAAACATGCCTCGTGACTTTAACACCATGGTGAGATGTCAAAAAATACATGAACAGAGGTAAAAAGTTCAGTTTTCTGTTGTGATTTTCCACATTGCTAACTGCTCTTCGTTGTTCTATGAGAAAGTCTCTTGACATTACGCTGACTCGTTATATCATAACTATAGTAGCTGATGTAGATATGGATATTGACAACAGTGCTTCAACAAACGGATCCAATTTCATCACTTGCAAAATGACAGCGCGGTCACCGAATCCAAATCGGATTTGAGTGCAGTGTGAACACAATCTTTGTTTAGAAGTCTTTTGCTTTGTTTGTGTCGTGTGGTAATTACCATAATTACAAGATGACAAGTCGAAGATTCTACTGTGTTAACGTCTTCAGAACCAGATATTCATTTCTATGGAAACCCATATAATATAGCGTTAAATGGATCCAGGCTTTGTTGTGGATAACTAAATACTAGTGCTGTCAAACGATTAATCGCGATTAATCGCATCCAAAATAAAAGTTTTTGTTTATATAATATATGTGTGTGTACTGTGTATATTTATTATGTATATATAAATACGCACTCATGCAGTATATATTTTGAAAATATGTACATGTATATTTTTATATAATTTATATTATATATAAATATATTTAATATACAAATAAAACATATTTTTCTTAAATATTATACATGCGTGTGTGTGTGTGTGTATTTATATATACATAATAAATATACACAGTACACACACATATATTATATAAACAAAAACTTTTATTTTGGATGCGATTAATCGCGATTAATCGTTTGACAGCACTACAAAATACTTGATAACGATGTTAATTCACCACAAGAGCAAAGAAGGAAGAAAACTGTTAATATTATAGGAGTTCAATATATAAAGAATAAAATTCATAGTAATCAATTCACACATATTTGTAAATAAAATCTTTTTATTTCAGACAGATGGGGAAAATAAAGTTGCTGGAGTAGCATTGCAGCACAACAAAATAGGAACAAGAGGACAAAACAGGGTGTCAACTGCTGCACTGCGCACTTCCAGTCAGCTCTGTTGATTATAATGAACGATCTAGTTTGGTCATGAGTAGTTTTGTAAATTTTAAGTGAATACCGCCCCTGGTTCCCGGCGATAACGGTGCCTGGTTTAAGACCAGCAGGATTAAGAGGCCGAGTCAATTTGGTCCAGGCCAGAAGAACCTTTCATTCATTGGAAATGCGTGGAACAGGGCTAGATTGGACAGCGGCTCCAGCACCAGCACCGGGGTCAATGGAAAAGGGGTATGAGAGTGGGTGAGTTGTGTTAGAATAGTGGTACTCTGTGGGTTGTGGTATGAGTGTGTAATCCATGGCTGAGGCTGATGCTGCGCTCACGTTTGTGGTTGTTCTTGCGCTGGAAGGGCAGCGTGTGCCGTTCGGAGTCTTCCTCACCCTCTTCGTCTGCCAGGTGTGTGTGAGTGTAATGGTAACTCAAACCTGGACGGTTCTTGTAGCGCTTCCCACAAACTAAACACAAAGAAATACAGAAGGAAACAAAAAGGCAGTCAAAAAAGTGTAATAATGTGTACAACTGTTTGGTTAATTTTGTCATGAACAAAAAGCATCAATTATAAGTATTATTATATTTACATTATTATTAATAATATTATTAATATTCTATGATTTTATTTACTATCAGTTATTTTTAATTAATTACAAATTAATTTCATTCGAATGTAATAGCTAAAAATGACTCATAAGTATTATTAATAAAATAAAGTATAATAAAAAATTTAATTTAATAAACATTACTCATAAGTATTATATTTGGATAATAATAATTGTATAATACATACATATATATATGATATACATATACAGTATATATACACACACACACACACACACATATTATTATTATTTATCAATACTTAATTAAATTTTTATCAGTAATTAATTTAATAATTAAAATAATTATATTTTAATTTAATAATTAAAAATGAATCATAAGCATTAGATTTGTATAGTAAAAGCTATTTAATACATTTTATTAGTAGTATTATTTACTATAAATCATTTTAAGTAATTTATTGGTGTATTTAAACATTAAAATTATTTTGATTTCAATTTAATAATTAAACATCATCAATAAGTATTATATTTGTATAATAATAGCTAGTACTTATTATTATTATTATTTATTAAACTATCACTAATTTGAAATTAATATTATAATATATATTATACGTATTATGTTTGTAAAATATTTGTGTCATTTGTGTATATAAACATTTCAGCTGTTATTGCCTATGAGAAAAGATACAGTTACAGATAATGTTGGGAACACTATGCAGGATAAGTCGCCACAATAAAAAACTTGACATTAAACATCCTATTATCAGGAAAATTGCATTGTACATGTATATATGGCTATATGGTACTTTTATTACGCGTTCTACTATTGCTTTCCCCATGCTGGTTTTAAAGGGGTCAAATGATGTTGCTATTTGGTGTAATGAAATGTGTTTATGCGGTTTGAGGTTCAAAAAACACATAATGTTCCACATACTGTACATTATTGTTTCTCCTCTATGCCCCACCTTTCTGAAACGCGTCGATTTTTACAAAGCTCATCAGTCTGAAAAGCAAGGTGTGCTGTGATTGGCCAGCTATTCAGTGCGTTGTGATTGGCCGAATTCCTCAAGCGTGTGACGGAAATGTCACGCCCCTTACCATACTGTGATGCCTGCGGCAACCACATGTAACGACCGCGGGCTGGACTCTGCTTCGTCCGCGGTGAAAGCCAATCCGGTGATCCACAGCGCGAAGTTGAAGTATTTCCTCAGCAACCAGCACGGATCAGCTCCAAGCATGACAAAGCGATATCGTCCTCTTTTGGAAGGCCAAACTAAGTAGTTTCGCTTTCACAACGAAGCACACAGGGCCTTCACGACATGGCGGCGGCGGCAACAACAATACTACAGTGAGAATAAAAGTTACGCCTTCTTTCTTTGCGTGAACATTTGGGTGGCGTCATGCAAATCTTCCCAGATAGTGACGTAGGTATGTGGGGGTGTGTTAGAACGAGGCGTTTTAGGTAGGTGTGGCTGACTCTTAACTTTTATAAAGAATATGTCTTTGGATTTGAGACTTTAGTCTTTGCAACTTTACAGATCTTCTTTATGCACCAAGAGCTTGTAGCACTCCAAAGAGAAAGGAAAAATTTAAATCGCATCATATGACCCCTTTAATAATAAATATAGAAATCTGTTCTGTGATCATTTGTTTATTATCGCATGATACTCACTGTCACACACATATGGCTTGTCTCGATCCTCTAGGGATGCTGGTTCCTGTCTCTTTCTCATCCCCCCAACACCACATGCCTGGACATATCAAAAATTGCATGTAAACACCCACAGATTAATTTACAGTTGGCAACCAGGTGCGGCTAGTGATCCATTGTTATGTTGGCCCTGCGGAGCCCCCATCCCACTTCCTTCTTCGAGCTTTAAGCAAATCCTCTTACACAGCATTAATTACACACAATTATCACAGCATCTCTTCCACACATTGCCGGATAACTATGTGGGGTGTGAGAGATCTTAGAGGAAGATGTGTGCCTCAATTAACAGCACAGAAGGTGAGAGATTCTAGGGACTGAATCGAAGACATTCTGTTTGTTATCCTTGTATGTATTTCCTCTAAACTAGAGTACTGAAACTTGCTTTTCTGTCACGGTTGTGCACCATACATTGCCCTGTAAATCCCATGGCTGATTTTGAATTAATGTAGCAAATAAGATCAACAATTGTCATTCAAATTTGAATGCACATATAAGTAGAATTAAGATAAAATTAACTATTATGTTATTAATCATGAATATTCAAAAAACCCTAAAGAAAACTGTATTGTATTATATTATATTATAAATAGATTTAAGTTTTAATGTCAATTTTAATTTCACAAAGTTATCTGAAAATAATGTGTTTGCCATTTTCGTATTCATATAAAAATTCATCATATGCCATATTTAAATCCACGTGGCCCATCTTATTTCACTCTTGAATCGTGCATTTCATGTCTTGAATGCATTTCTGCACAGAACCACTTACAATTCCAGCCTTTCATGTATGTGAGGTTGTAATTACAGATGAACTTAGCCATGTTTTCAGTGTGCTATCACACATCAGGTCTTGTCTTTAAAGTGGTATTAAAGGATGTTTTTCATAGCTGTTTGGAAAGAGCTGCTTTGAATCAACACAAAACCAGTAGAACGCAATGATGAAAGGTATGCAGGGATCAAACCTGGATATGTTCTAAACAGCCATAATGGATCAATGGCTGATGAGCTACAATAGCCTGCTTTGTTCAGACAGCAGCCTTGAAGAAACAGAAATCCTAGATTAAACAAAGACCCTGCAGGGCTCACTGCAAACCTGTGATAAATTCAAACAAATCCTTGGGTTGTGGATCTAATTGCTACTTAGAGCAGAGGTTCTCAACTGGTCAATTGCAACCCAAAAATGTGTGGCGGGTATATTCTGACTGCGGGAAACAAACAAAACTGAATGTAAATAATAAAATGCATCAAACCATATGATAGTGCATAGTTAGGATAGCAAAATCGCTTATCAACTTCTAAAAGACTTTAATGCTTAAATGCTTACAGTATTTTTGTTGTTGTTGACATTTAAGATTGTACGTCTAGTCAAACTCCAGAAAATCCATCTATTCACATCCAAACCACTAAAGGTAGACAAAAATATGACTCAGACCCATGTGCATTTGGCTCGGCACTTGATGCCCGATGCTAAAATGATTTCTGAAGCAAAACTAGTTGAGTCTTGTGAGTAATCAGCCTACAACTGTATGATTCACTCTAATATTAGTATGATTCATACTAATGAATTAGTGACTGCAGAACATGTTATAGCTGCATGTGTTGTACCCGTCCTTTGGTGCGATTCTTGCGTTTGGGAACATCCTCCTCCATCTCATCCATGTCCAGCTCGTGAGGAAAATCTCCCACCAGCAGCTTCTGTGACCACAAGGAAAGACCAGCACATACTGTATGAGTCAGCTGTACTGTTTGAACAACTCTAGAATGTCAAACAAGCTGGAAAGACGAGTGCGAGAATAACAGACCCTAAGAAAACCTACATGGAAAATATGTTTTATATTAGTTTACATCAAACAATAGCTTGTAATGGCATTAAGCAATTCATGCAAGTTTACCCAGCGGACGGATGGTTAGTGTTGCTTGAATAAACACACACACACACACACACACACACACAAAAAATAAGGGTCTAGCTGAAACAGTCCTTTTAACATTTAGGTCACCGTTGTTGTCATATAATGGTGCAGTAATGGTAAATGTGAATAAAGATAAAGTATCATTAATGTGCATCATGCGGTGAGTTGCACGGCAAAGGTTTTAGGGTAAATACCTAGGGTTAAGAGTTTGTTCAGATTATTAACAGTGTCTACACTGGATACAAACAGTGCGACACAACATGCCAAAAGCAAACAGAACCCATTAAAATGAGTAATGCAGCGCAGTGTCAATGACGTGACGATAAGCAGCTGAAAGTAAACACTTTTTCTGATGTACTCCACCAATTTGCTGTACTTCCAATAATAGTTTACCAGCCAAAGCAAACTTTCCTGGCAAGCTGTTTCAAACTCAAATGAACATCATTTCGGCATGTTTTTATTCAAAATGACAGCACACCGTTATTGTTTTGTTTTGTTTTGGTTTGTTTTTGTATTTTTTTTTTCTTGATTTAGCTTGAAGTATACTGAGGCCTTAGCTGTTTTTGTTCACACCAGATCGTCTTCGATTTCAATTGAAGTGTATGGTGGTGTTAACTTTTTTTGTTCTAAATGAAATCACACCAGTTCATTCTTCGATTTCTCTTTAAAGGCTAATTCACACCGCACAGACGAACGCCAACAAACACCATCAAACAAGTTGGCTGTTGGATTTAGAATTTTATGAAAAATAAGTGTAATGTTCACAGACACTGACAAACTTCGAGTCAAAGAGTCAAGTAACACTGTGTCTAACGTTACACCGGACATGACAGTTGTCGTGTCGCACCGCAACAGCTATACGCTGTCTACACTGGACGCGACAAAGCGACCGTTGCAAATCATTTGTACTTTTCAGTACATCATAAATAGAATGAGACATCAGTTTACTGTCGGGGATTTGTCATGTTGCACAAATCAACACGCAGCACCGCATCCAGTGTAGACAGCATCACTGATTATAATAGGTTCTATTGTATTTTGTCGGGTCACGCCGCACCGCTCGCGTCTGGTGTAGACACGGTGTAAGACTGACTGGGGGAAAAGTGGATGATCCTGTAACCACAATCAAAATTTGTATGTTATTAATGTCTTTGCGTGTCATTCTTCGCCTGAAAAGACGGCGAATAAAACGAAAGAGGCCGCGGGTGAAGCTCGCTTTAAGTGAAGTATGTATATGGCAACAGTTCATGGCCAGGTCAGATTACGTCAGAGTTTGCTGTCGTCTGTTGGAAAATCATATCACACTGCTCAGACATTCCACGACACAACCAACGCCGATTTAACATGTTCAGTCGTGTGAAAACAAACTCCGACCAGCAACGAATGCCGACAAGGGTGACACACTGATCTAACAAACTCCGACAGACTTGTTTGTTGGAGTTTGTCCGTGCGGTGTGAATTGGCCTTAAGTATAGCTGTTAGCTGTTTTTGTTTGAAATGACGTCACACCAGTTCGTTGTTTATTTCGTTTGAAGTATGTCATGGCCTTGGTGGGGGTTTTTTTCCAAATGGCGTCACACCAGTTCATTCTTCGATTTCATAGGACATTAAAATGTGAGATAAAAGTATTTGGAACGTTCGCTTTGTCCCGTGTAGACAGTATCAAGCTGTCGTGTCTCGACATGAAGTATATCGAGGCCTGTTTTTGTTCTAAATGATTTCATACTGGTTCGTGCTTTTGATTTTTGGTTGAAGTATATCGGGAACTTAGCAGTTTTTTTCCAAAATGAAATCACACCAATACGTTCTTCGATTTCAGACGAAGTGTATCAGGGCCTTAACTGCGATGACTGCCTAGCAAGTGCACAACTGTAAGCACACTCATAATATGTGGCTGTGGGAAGTGAACCGAGGTAGCAGGGTGGCACACAGCTTTTTAACTCCTGCAGGGGCCTGAGGCAAAACAAGCAGCAGGATCACAGGTCTCTGCTCCCAGGGGACGAAGTGCTCTAAAGAGTGACTCTTAATTGAAGTGCTAATTGGTTAACTATCCACCCCTAGGATAGATGTCATGTTGTGTGCAAAACAGTGAGGGTGGTGACACTAGTGACAGCTCCATCAAATGACAAGCTGGTTCATTAGGATCTATAAGCATTCGCACCTCAACACGGTCAAATGTAATACCTGTAAACCCAGAGACACTGAAAATGTGCAACCGTTCTCCGCAAAATCAATACATCTTCGTCAAACGTACTGACACAGACACACACAAAATAACAAAAATACACTCACAAACATACACACTTTGTGGTTAACAAGGAAGTCTGCCAGTGGGGGTGTGTCAGCCCTGCAGGGATTTGTGTTACTGCCAAAAAGAGACACAAGTACTACAGAGAAATCAGAAGGGGAGAGACAGGAAGAGAGAGGAAGACGGCAATAGAAAGCAGAAAGAAATGCAGAATGGAGAGGCGGGAAGTACTAAAAATGACAATGTCTTAGTGTGTACTTCATGGCAGAGTGTGTAATACAACTCTTTATCTAGTTGACTATTGAGTGTGTGTCTACAAAACCATTCTAGGGGGAGCAAACCACCATTGAGGAATCTTTTTTACCTGGCATTCACTCATGGGTTCCTCCTCCTTTGTTTCAACCTTCTTATCCAGCAGTTCTCCACTGAGGAGTGACTCCAGAACTGGACCCTCAGGAACACCCCCTTCCTTCTTTAGTGCTGCTTCATAGTCTGGACACACACCGTAAATAATTGTCACACCAAGGCGTTTCTAGACAACTCATAAAAGACCAGGCCAGACAGTTTTTCTGTCATTTGTTTAAAGTCTTAAAGTAAAGAAAAGGTACAATACCGTTAACGGTCTCACACAAAACCTGTAATTTGATGAGAAATTACACACTTGTAGAAGCTATAAACCACTATAAACACCAAAAATAATGTATCTCATGTATTTCTGTTCAAATTGATTCTGCAAAACCAAGTGTCCCAAGCAAGGGCGTATTAAATTGATCAAAAGTGGCTGTAAATACATTTATAATGTTACAAAAATGGTTTCAGCATTGATATTTTTTTTTCGTGAGCAGCAAGTCAGCATATTAGAATAATATCTGAAGGATCATGTGACATGGGAGTAATGGCTGCTGAAAAGTCACATTTGACATCACATTAATGAATTATATTTTAAAATATATTAAAATAAAAAACAGATATTTTAAATTGCGATAATATTTCACAAAATCACTCTTTTATTGTATCATTAACCAAATAAATGCAGGCTTGGTGAGCATAAGAGACTTCTTTCAAAAATGTAACCAAAAAATCTCTCTGAACTTATTTTTGGGTCATTTGTGTAAAAAAAAAATTCTATAAATTAGTCTGTTTAAAATTACATTCAGACCAAGTAAATACAATACGTTTCTGTTTTTCTTTAGCTGACTAGAATTTATTTTTAATAAATAATTTGTTTTATTAGGGTCGTGTGAGAATACATGATAGTCATATTTTTAAAAATCCCAGTTACCCCCCCCCCCCCCCCCAAAAAAAAACAACAACAAAAATGCATCAAAGATTTATGTTTGCCTTTCTCAATACCAACTCTCACCGATTTTAAACTCGATGGGTCTAAGACGTGGATCCTCTAAGATGTTTAACCGTCTCTTCTTTCTCCAGCAGCGTGCAGGATAGGTATAGAGCTGCCCTGGAGCCACACCTGGGTTAAAAAAAGAACAAGGGTCATTGCAAAAACATCCAAAACCTCAACCTTACAACAAAATCACCTGTGTAGCATGATACACTGTACACATAGACACACACCTGGCCCGCGATGGGTCTTCTCCATCCATATGTAGCAGTTACTCTGTGCTACGCCTGTTTGGGAGTCGAGAAAAGGCAGGCGCATGGAGCGTTCAGCACAAAGTCGAGCATTATAACTGCGGCAGTGCTCAATGGCATCACGGTAAAACTCCTCACCAAGGCTGGAAAGAATTAAAAAGGGGGTATGTGTTACAACAAACACATGAATCTAAGTATATTTGATTTCAGTGCTCAAAAAACTATATTTATTATTTAAAGGCTCCATGAAATCAAAATTAGAGTTTAATCCATGTGTTTGAAGCCTCTATATGCTAGTAGACACTTAAAGATGAACTAATTCATATTTTAGAACATAAATGCATTCAAAATTTAGTCTTTCCCTTCTGGGAAATTAGAGCACCTCACCAAGGCTGGAAAGAATTAAAAAGGGGGTATGTGTTACAACAAACACATGAATCTAAGTATATTTGATTTCAGTGCTCAAAAAACTATATTTATTATTTAAAGGCTCCATGAAATCAAAATTAAGAGTTTAATCCATGTGTTTGAAGCCTCTATATGCTAGTAGACACTTAAAGATGAACTAATTCATATTTTAGCACATAAATGCATTCAAAATTTAGTCTTTCCCTTCTGGGAAATTAGAGCAAAAAATATTGATGAGTCATGTTGCACTAAACAAATTTCTGTCCAAGTAACTTCAAGGGGTCTTTAATTTTTCAGCCATCTTTGCAGAGAACTGTTTGTACTGACATGCAGGAGGTAGCCTAAATAAAATTCTTGGCTGGCATCTAATTAGGAAATAAACATCTCATTTTCAGCTCTGTTAGAAACCTACCGAATGTGCATTGCAATATACTGTACATAATCTCACTCATGTGTTAGGAAAAGTTTAAAAACACTGCAGCGTGAGAACAGTGGTATGAATTAATGGTTCATGTGCCAAAAAAGAGCGCACTCAACAGTTCTGTCCTCAAGAGTATGTTTGCATGCTCAAAACTGGTCAGGAGACAAAAGTACCAAACAGTGATTTTATTGCTGAGGCTGCACTCAGAAATCTGCTTAGCTAACTGCTATATTTGTAAAACAACTGCAGCAACTGTTATATATTGCTTTACAGATCAGTAGTTGATTTACACTCAAATTTGAATATATGAAAACATATGACTCAACGTTTAATGAGATTTTTTTTTACTTTTGCAGAGGTGGATGGGAGGCTCCTTTGTGAAAAAGAAGTGCACTTGATTTAATCAAATCTTAAAAGTATATAAAAAAAAATGTAATTGCATAATACATATACATATGTGACCCTGGACCACAAAACCAGTCTTAAGTCGCTGGGGTATATTTGTAGCAATAGCCAAAAATACATTGTATGGGTCAAAATTATTGATTTTTCTTTTATGACAAAAAAATCATTAGGACATTAAAGGGGGTCATATGATGCGATTTAAATTTTTCCTTTCTCTTTGGAGTGTTACAAGCTCTTGGTGCATAAAGAAGATCTGTAAAGTTGCAAAGACTAAAGTCTCAAATCCAAAGACATATTTTTTATAAAAGTTAAGAGTCAACCACACTCTCCTAAAATGGCTCGTTCTAACATGAGGCATTCGGCCAATCACAACGCACTGGATAGCTGGCCAATCAGAGCACACCTCGCTTTTTTAGAACGATGAGCTTTGTAAAAATCGACGTGTTTCAGAAAGGCGGGGCATAGAGGAGAAACAATAATGTACATTATATGGAAAATAATGTGTTTTTTGAACCTTAAACCGTATAAACACATTGCATTACACCAAATACACAACATATTGTTCTTTTTAGCAACGTCATATGACCCCTTTAAGTAAAGATTATGTTCCTTAAAGATATTTTGTAAATTTCCTACGGTAAATATATTAAAACTTAATTTTTCATTAGTAATATGCATTGCTAAGAACTTCATTTGGACAACTTTAAAGGTGATTTTCTCAATATTTAGATTTTTTTGCACCCTCAGATTCTAGGTTTTCAAACTTGAATCTCGGCCAAATATTGTCCTATCATAACAAACCATACATCAATGGAAAGCTTATATATTCAGTATATAAAAGCAGTATATAAAATAAAGCTTATTTATTCAGTGTATAAATTTCAATTAAACAAAAATTGACCCTTATGACTGTCATGCTGCTGCTGCTGCTGCTACTGTGATGGAGCGAGGAGAGAAGGAGCGAGGAGACGTATGGAAATTCTTGAAACAGTCTTTATTAATCCAAAGCAAAGCAAAGCACATGTAGCAGAGAGGGATAGACGAACAATACCGGACGCTAGACATGGAAAAACACAGGGCTTAAGAACTTAGAACCAAACGAGACACACTTGGAATAAATAACATCATAAACATAGGAAACACCCGGGAACAATGAACATAATTACCATGGGAGAAACTGGGTAATGGAAAGCACGTGGGGGAGGAAAACACAAGACACGGAACACAGGACTGACATTACTCCCCCCTCCTGGAAGGTGCGTCCACGTGCCACACAATATCCAACGAGAAGGGATTCACGGCAGGCCTCTAGAGCAGTACCCGTTCCAGGACCCAGGGCGGATCAGGCAGATCAGGAGGCCATGGCGGAGCAGGGAACTCAGGGGGCCATGGTGGAGTAGGGAACTCAGGGGCCCATGGCGGAGGAAGCAGTGCAGGAGGCCTGACCTCGGCACTCAGCCTGACCTCTACGGATGGATCCCTATAACCCCCCACTCCAAAAAAATCCTTGGGGAAAATATCAACCCCTGAGGCCCTCCGTGGGCCTTACTCGGGAACTGTGGCCCTCCCTGGGCTTGACTTGGGGACTGGAGCCCTCCTTGGGCTGGACATTGGAACTGCAGCCCTCCTTAGACTGGATGTGGGAACTGGAGCCCTCCTTGGGCTGGACGTGGGGACTGGAGCCCTCTCTGGGCTAGACTCGGGGACTGGAGCCCTCTCTGGGCTAAACTCGGGGATTGGAGCCGACACTGGAGCGGACTCCTCCTTTGGTTAGGGGTAAATGGAGCGGCCGGTGGGCTTGAGAGTGCCGTGGCCCAGGCGTACTCAATGAAGGGGAGATCCCTACGGGCTAGGGCGGAGAACCGAGCAGCTACATCCATAGAATGTGGATGAAACAAGAAAACAAAAGTCTTGGAGAACAAAATGGGGAGAAGGGGCACTGCTTACTTTTGGTCGGTCCGGTATTCTGTCAC
Source organism: Sinocyclocheilus grahami (assembly GCF_001515645.1). Lineage (NCBI taxonomy): Eukaryota > Metazoa > Chordata > Actinopteri > Cypriniformes > Cyprinidae > Sinocyclocheilus > Sinocyclocheilus grahami. The sequence continues at coordinate 187,912 of NW_015505915.1, read as the reverse complement.
GCTGCTGCTGCTACTGTGACGGAGTGAGGAGAGAAGGAGCGAGGAGACGTAGAGAAATTCTTGAAACAGTCTTTATTAATCCAAACCAAAGCAAAGCACACGTAGCAGAGTGGATAGATGAACGATACCGGACGCTAGACATGGAAAAACACAGGGCTTAAGAACTTAGAACCAAACGAGACACACCTGGAATAAATCACATCATAAACATAGGAAACACCCGGGAACAATGAACACAATTACCATGGGAGAAACTGGGTAATGGAAAGCACGTGGGGGAGGAAAATACAAGACACTGAACAGAGGACTGACAATGACTGGATTTGACTGGCCCAGTTTCACATATACAACATAATATTAATGAAATAAATGGCCACTTAAGTGTACTTAAAGAGAGTACACTTTCATGACAGCTTTGTACAGTAATAATGTCAAATGAAAAGTTTTACTTTAAAGTACATTATGTATATTTATATCATTATGTTTTAATATTTTATTTGTTTTAGTTTACCATTTTATTGGTTTTAGTTTACCATACATAATATCAGTATATTCGGGCAGTACATTTTAACCATAATTCAAGGACAATAAAAGTAATTATGAAATTATATAGAAAGTCCAACTTAAGTGAATCAAAAAACCATTTTAAAGTTCAACCAGTTGCATTTAATATAAATTTTAACTATAATACATTTAATTAATTGCAGTTAACATCCAATTAAGTGTCTGAAAACATTACATTCAGCTCAAATTAAGTATATTATTTATTTTACTACTCTTATTATTACTCTATTATTACTCTTTTTAAAAGTATGATGAGTGTACATCTTTTTCATAGTCTCCTTCACTGCGAACACAGTTATGCAGGAAACTCAATCGACCAATCAAAATCAAGTATTTCAGAATGAGACGTGTAATAATGTTTGGCAATGCTATAAATCAAAGTGGTATTGAATTTATCCAGATATTCTTTTGATTCTGCTCTAGTTTATTCAGCACTGAAGTTTTTCTGCATCTTCTCTCCCATTGTTAACACAAAGAAAGATCAAAAGTGCAGAAATAATTGGGGGATGCTTAAAAAGTCCTGACAATACTCTCCTTAACCCTGCACTCCCGCAGTTGCTTTTTCTTCCTTCGTACTTTCTTTGTGCAAACCAGCTGAATAAACTCCCTGCTATGTTATAAGCGATTGTAAAAATTAGCCCTAAGGAAGTATTGGTGAGTTCTGGGACACAGTCTCAGTCTCATGCGTCATCGTTTGTTTCATTGTAATCAAAAGCACTGGTCTGCAGGAGTGAGAAATGAAGGAAAACTGCATTATGCAATAATGACCGCATCCCTGAAACAAGCCTGATAACAAATTGACAGAGGCTTGAGGTGATGTTGATGATGTAAGTGTAAAACCATTGTGATTGGTGAACTCATTTCTCCTTGCGGGGGAATGGCGAAGAGCCCTGTGGCTCAAGACTAAAAACTCAGTCAGGCTGAAATAAATAACCCTCATTTCTCCAAACAAAATGGCGGCCGGTGCAAAACAACATATTTTCAACCTAATTTAGTCCATGTTTGATTTGGGGGCCACATCCTGGTCATTCGGTGCGGGCTGAATCAATCCTCAACATGTGGGTTGAAAAATCACTAAGTGTGCAGAGGCAGTAAATTAAAGTGCATCGAATGTCATGTGCTCAGGTCCACCAGAGGGGAAATATTAAGTCCTTTGGTGAAGTACTGTGGGCTCCATTTAAACAGTCAGCAGCCAGTCTCACACAATGGACCAGGCAATATCTAAAGGTCAGCGAGCGAGTAAAAAAACAAAGTTTGGCATCTCCGTGACTATGTGAGAAATTGTTCTTCAGAGAAAGTCCTTGTCAAATGAGCTTTCAAGACTTCTGTTTTTGAGCAATTTCTGAAAGGCTTTCTGATTGGACTTTGAATGTTTCAAACAGAATACTCCATAATAGGCCTCTCCATCAGAACTTCCTGAACTGGTGAGATAAGGTGGCTTCTCTGTATGGCACAGCTTGTTTTCATTTACCACAAGCACAATGGAAAAAGCAATAAATTAGATCGGAAATATACACGCGACATGTGGAAGAAAAAATAAATATTGTGGCCACAAATTAAGAATTTGTTCCCATAACTTATTACAGACTTACTAATTCATCCATTCATTTTAGTTAAATATACTGGTCACCCGTCTGCACCAATAGCCTCGTGGTGCTACATACAGCTGACATACAGCGCATCTATGCTCACGGCGACCTGAGTTCAATTCCCATCTCGTGGTCCTTTGCCGGTTCTGCTCCTCTCTTCACCTAATGCTTTCCTGTCTGCTCTCTACTATCCTGTCTAAATAAAGGCATAAAAGGGCCCATTAATGTAAATTTATATATATAATATTTTGTTGCCCAAACATTCTGTCATCATTTACTCACCCTTATGTCATTTCAAACCTGTATGACTTACTTTCTTATTTTGAAAAACGCTGGTTCCAATCAGCTTTGGTTCCCATTGATTTCCATTACATTTTGGACCATACAGTGCAAGTCAATGGGCACGGAAACCATTTGGTCCCCAAAATGTTTGGTCACCACAGGTTTGAATTTATATAAGGGTGAGTAAATGATGAATTTAATTTGATTTGCTGCCAAGTTAAACTCATTAATGAATGTGGGAACAAATTCTAAATTCATGTCCACAATATCTTGATTCTATATCTTGAAAATATATCCGTGAATATGTGAACGCAAATACATGCTGCATACTCAATACTTCCACAAGGGGTGCTATAGCATGCTATTTGCAAAAATGACTTCTGTTGTCAGTTTTCTCCTTAAGATCAACTACTTTCATGGTGGAGCAACTGTTTGAAGAAAATCTTGTTGAGCAAGTTACAGTTACTTAAACTGATAAAGTGTTCCTCAATCGGTTCCTTAAGTCATCATGTCTCAATATCCCTATACTGTTAGCCTGCTTCTGCTGGTGGTTTAATGGTGTGGCCACATTAGGAAAATGTTAGCAAAATTTTGTCCATTGTCAATAGTGTAGCATTGTAGAAATCTCACAAAGAGGTCACTTTTAAACCAAGCAGCTTTGTGTTGGACAATGCTGTGAATTCGTGTGCCTTAAAATCAATGATAAAATCTACATGGGGAAATTTTTTGCCCTCACCCGAAACTCCAGATCGTGTGAATTCCTATTTAAATGACTGGATTATGACTGCAAAATTTCATCAAAGCAATGGTAATTGTGACTGCATTTGTGCTTTGGATATGATACAGTGCCTTGCGAAAGTATAAATTTTTTCACATTTTATTATGTTGCTGCCTTATGTTAAACTGCTTTAAATAACTTTTTTTTCCACATCAATCTACACTCCATACACTATACTGACAAAGCAAAAACAGAATTGTCACAACTTCGTAAATGTATTAGAAATTGGTACATTGCTTAAGTATTCATACCCTTAACTAAATATTTCGCTGAAGCACCTTTACAGTCTCAAGTCTTTTTTTGTTCGATGCGACAAGTGTTGATCATCATCATTTGGCAATTATCTGCCATTCTTCTCCTCACCTCTTCACCTCTCAAGCTCTGTCAGGTTGGATGGGAGAAAATGCAAATTTTCAAGTTTCTCCGGAATTATTTGATTGGGTTCAAGCTCAGGCTCTGGCTGGGCCACTCAAGGACATTCACAGAGTTGTCTATAAGCCATTCTTGCTGTGTGCTTAGGTTCATTGTCTCGTTGGAAGGTGAACCTTCTGCCCAGTCTGAGCTTCTGAATGCACTGGACTGGGTTTTCATTAAGGCTAACTCAATATTTTGGTGCATTGAGCTTATCTTCTACTCTGACGAGTCCCTCGGTCCCTGCCACTGAAAACAGCCCCACAGCATGAGGCTGCTACCAGCACACTTTACTTTTGGGGTGGTACTCTTCAGGTGATGAGCAGTGCCTGGTTTCCTTCAAACATAATGCTTGGAATTGAGGTTCATCAGACCAGAGACTCTTGTTTCTCAGAGTCTGAGAGTCCTTTTGGTGTTTTTATGCAAAATCCAAGTGTGTGTTCATGTCTTCACTGAGGAGAAGATTGAGTCTAGCCACTCCGACATAAAGCCCAGATTGGTGGAGTGTTGCAGTGATATTTGTCCTTCTCTAGATTTCTCTCATCTGCATATATGATCATGGAGCTCAACTAGAGTGACCATCAGGTTCTTGGTCACCACTCTAACCAGGACCCTTTTCCATCAATTGCTCAGTTTGGCCAGGAGGCCAGCTCTAGGAAGAGTCCTGGTTGTTTCAAACTTCTTCCATTAAGGGTAACGGAGACTACATGCTTCTGTGACCCTTCAATGTAGCAGATTTTTTTTCTGAAATCATCCCCAGATGTGTGGCTTGACACAAACCTGTTTCTGAGCTCTACAGGCAGTTCTTTTGACATCAGGGCTTGGTTTTTGCTCTGATATGCATTATCAGCTGTTAGACCTTTTATTAAGATGTGTGTGCCTTTCCAAATCATACCCATTCAATTGAATTTGCCACAGGTTAACTTCACTCGAAGTGTAGTAACATATACAAGCAATATGAATGCTCCTGAGCTAAATTTCAACTGTCCCAGATAAGGGTATGAATGCTTATGCAATGGAATCATTTAAGTTTTTCATTTTTAATAAATTTGCAAAGATGTTAAAAACCTGTTTTTGTTTTACCATGGAGTGTAGATTGATGTGGGAAAAAAAGTAATTTAAAGCAGTTTAGCATAAGGCAGCAACTTAACAAAATGTGAAAAAATGAAGGGGTATGAATATTTTCGCAAGACACTGTATGTACCTGCAAGGAGTAGGAAGATCTGTGTATTGGATTTAACAAGCATACCTGTTCTTTATGACAGTTCCACTTGATTGCCTAGAAAGAGAAGGAAAAGACAGAAACAGACATGAGCAGATGCAGACAATATCTGATTACAGTCTTACAAAATGCAAATATTTTGAAGAATGTTTCTACTGTTTTTGCCCAAAGCAGCACCGGATCCCATTTACAGCAAAGGAAACACAAAATTAATAAAATAATAATAATAATAATAATAATAATAATAATTAGTAAGCACAAAAGATAATCAACCTTTATTACAAAATTCTGAAAACAGAATATGTTTATTATCTACTGACAAGGCTTTCGGAAGACTTTGGAACAGACACACTTGTGTTAATCGACCAAGCATGCCAATGGTGGTCATTTCAAAAAGGCCTGGCTGATATCTGGGTCTGAAACTAGGATCTAGATACCTTGACTGTGTTTTCTGATTTGCCACATAAACAGCATGCGCAGCAGCGTGCTGCAGTTTTACAGCTGACAGGAAAAGCAGTTACAAGAATAGCAAAGGGAAAACACTTCTTATTGCCTTTTTAACTACATTACTGAGAGATGCATTATTTTCAGTCATTAAATTCACGCTATATGAGAACTCCAAAAACATTAGGTATCTTTGAGGAAGGCTCACAGAATGGAGAAATGGGTGAGGTTAGCTAATATAAGAAAAATCAATAAGAGGAAGCAAAATGCCTGAAGCAACCCAACCAGAGTTTGGCTTGTGTGCGGGCAGAGCCGGCCAGGAATGGCATCCACGGGGAAAAGTGTGTATGCCAGTGTGCCATGAGCAAGCGCTCTCACTTCTTTGTGTGTAAAACTATGCTTAGAGGGAGTGAAAGGTCAGTGTGTGTGTCTGTATATGTGTGTTTAAGTATGTGATTGTGTGTGTGAATTCGATTTTAGCCTTCAGATAGTTGATGCTGAGTGTTATGATCTCACTTTGATCTAACTGACCAATGAGACAGCATAGCAGAAGGAAAAATGCACGTAGTTTGGTGCCCATTTCTGATTCATATAATACATTTTGTACATGATATAATGGTACTGTAATACAGTGATTTTTGAATATGTACCATGGTAGTACCATTCATTTTTTTTAACCAATCTACAGTTCAGAATGTGCAGATACTTTATTTATTGGATAATCCAGTATAAAAGATACACACGTGTAGTTTTATGTTGGGCACTTTCCATCGATGATATTTTTATCCCCTTACAGAAATTTTTCTTCATTTTTACATTAATAGATTTCATAAATTAATTTTCTTTTTTTTAGACATTATTTAATTTATTTTTTACGTCAATTTCCTTGTTGGAATGAAGGACTAGGAGTGCCACTTAAAAATAAAATTAACAAATAAAATTGTTAATTGAAAAAAATTATATATATAAAACAAATATACATATAAATAATTTAAAAATCAAACTGATATATAGACATATTTAAACAGTTTGTTGAATTAAGTTTTAAATATATAGTAAAATGTAGTAAATTTTACAAATGTCAACAGTATATTTTTCAATAAAACATTTAAATATCATTTTGTTTCATAAAGCATTTCTTTAATTGCTAGTCAAGTTAAAAAACTGTAATTAGACAATTCACACATGAAAGCAACCTATGAGGTTTTGCTATTAACAGTTAATCATGCTTATTTAATTTGAAAAATTATTTATAAATGTAGTATTTTACATGAATTAAATCATTTAATAAACTATAAACAAAAACTATCAAACGCATTATAGAAATCTAAATATTAATATTATTACTAATATTAATATTATATATAAACTACAAATTATATATCATATTGTATGTGTAATTGTGCATATATATATATATATATATATACACAATTACACATACAATATATGTAATTTGTAAATTAATAAATTGTATAAATTAATATATAATTTAATATGTTGATAACTGATTCCTTCCTATTACTTTTTACTTTACATGGATTCAATATTTTGATCAACTATAAATATAAAAATACACATAAAATGTACTGTAGAAATCTAAATATAAACTAATATGCACAAGGAGTCTGACAGCAGCCAGTGCTCCACACAGAGATCTGATCTGGAATGACATGAAGAAACAGAACAAACTGAGACAGACTAAATCCAGAAGAACTGTGGCGACGTCTCCAAGATTACAATTAATTGCAAAATGAATGTTTGGAAATGTAAACTGATATTTCCTGTTGACACACAGCAAAAGATAGAAATAACTGACTTAAAACCATTTTTTAGCTGGTGAAAATACTAGTGTTCTAATAATTTTGGCCACCACTATATATATATATATATACACATATACATAATACATACACACATACATAATAGATTCCGTCTTTTTTTTAAGTGGCAGTCCTTGTCCTCCATACGTGGAGACCATTGACTTATCACCACAATGTTGGCAAAACCTGACCAACGCAGATAGAATGCAAACAATTTCTTCTCAATAATTTAAAGTAAAAGTGAGTGACTGTTACGTTGACTTGGGCCCAGACTTGAAAGCTTTGGAAGGAAATGGGTAGCGAAAAAGACACAAACGCAAAGCAACTCACCGCTGAGGTTCAATCCAATGCCCCCTCCCCCCTCCGCCTCTTTCTAGTCTGAGCACAGAGCCGTCAAGCCCCCCTTCTCCATTCCATCTCCTCAGTCCTGCGAGTGCTGCTAGTGGAACAAGTCTGGCTTTCAGTAATAAGTTGACAGCTGTAGAAAATGGCCGCTCTCAGTTTGTTTGCTTTTTTTTTCCAGCAATCTCATTATATTATACTGTGGCGGTGGCCTTGAAAGCTGTGAAACGTGTCTTGCTGGAAGACGAGAGAAAGCCAGCCATATGGAATACAGTCTGAAAGTAGGCCGAACTCTGTGAATTCCAATTTTCTCGATCAACACTGTTCCCTGCAGTTCTCTATGTAATTTAATCACAGTTCCTCATATCATAGGTGACCAGTGTTCGATTGTGAATGACCACCTCTGGATTTCTTTCATAGCAGCGAAGGAGAATTTGGACAAAACCTTTCAGGCCAGCATTTGTGACAAATGGAGCGCAGATCTAATCGGATACATCTGAGGCAATTACTCTTGTATTTTCATTACATTTGAGTTTGGTGCACAGTGTTTTTATATTGGCAGCATATATCAAAGCAAAGGCTAATGAAAGAAAGCATCCAAATTATAATCTACTTTCTTAGAGCTATTTTTAGTAGATTTTAGTAGATTCCTTTTTTGCATCTAAAGCTTTTAAAGAGATCTGTCAACATGTAAAATGCTGCAATAAAATGTGTTCGGCTTTGATAACGCATGCTTGATACGATATGAATGCATTCATGTAATAACCACTTACAATTTACACCAAAAAAAAGACAGGCTGAAACACACACACACTAGCTAAACAAAGGAAAACAAGAACCTCAAGAGCAGGGTGCCTTTTCCCCAAACCATAAGAGAAATTAAAAAAAGATGATTTGGAGAGGAGCGCATAGCTTCCAGCATCCACACTGTCACTCCTGTGCAGAGCTCAACTATGACCCTCAAAAATAGAACCACCTCCAAAATTAGCTCTTCTTCTGTAGCCTATTTAATTTAAACCAGCAAAAAGGCAGAGGGAGATGTTGTCCAAATCTGTCTGAAAACTTACTGGTGTATTCCTCATTATACTCAGTACACTATCAGAGAACTCTACAGTGCCAATTAAGTCTCAATTAACAGTTGTCCTTTTGAAAAGTAACAGAGAGCTCCCTCTAGAGGCTGCACTGTGTCAGTAAAGTACCAAACTCCAGTTGAAGAGTCCAGAGGCCTCTCAAGTTATTGAATGCAAACACACACACACACACACACACACACACACACATGCTCGAAAAATCAACCACAATATATACATTTTAACACAACTTAGTAACAACAAATTCAGTCAGTGTATATATAGTGAAACTATCATATGCAATATTCAAATATGGATTAAAAAAGATTACATAGTAATACTGTATGTAACCCAGAAAAGAAGTTAAATACCATCATTTTTATACTAACAACATATTAATATATCTTTCAAAGACACAAACTAGCTTAAAACTCCTGTATTTTGTTTATTATACAGTATTGAAGTATTTATATTACTTTTTCAACAATTTGTCAGTGATAGGTGCTTAACCTTCAGAAAATATTAATTGCAATATTGTCTAACAATTAAATAATGTAGCTACAAATAAACTTAAACTTCCCATCAATTAAAGAAACAATATTTGTTTGATAATTTTCCTTAAAATCACTTGCATAAGAGGGTTGAGCTTGTCAAATGTAGTCAATTACAGTTTGTGTAAATGTTGAGAAAATGTAGAGATTATTTACGGTAGAACCTAAATTAATATTAAAGAATGTAATATTTTTTGTAACAAGGAATAAATGATACTTTAAGTAGTGTAGACAATATTTCGTTTTTTTATTGTTAATAAAATTAGTAATAATTGTATTAATAAATTAGTCATTTTATTACAAAGAACTAAATATCAGTTTAACACATTATACTACACTTATGACATTTAACACATTATACTACACTTATGACATTTTAATTTTATTTTAATTGTTGAATATAGGTAAGGTGGATGAGACGGCTGACATGGAACTAAGCTAGTTAAAGGTAGGATTGGCGATTTCTAGAGGCTAGCAATAGCAAGCTAGCTTTGAAAGCATAAGCTCCCACCCTCCATGCAAATCACTCTCCAATGCCACGCCTCCTCCAAAACACATGAATGCGCACAGGCAGACCAGATGCTAACCAGCGACACAATGAGAGACGTTGTTGGTGGAGGGTTGAATGCAACGCTGTCAGATTACCTCATGTCTCATTTACCGGTGAGAAAACTTTAGTACAAAGTGCATAATATTACAATAATAATGTCTTCCATTCTCGCTCGGTCTGCAATAGCTTAATGGAACACGCTGATGATGTATCACGTCTGCGCGAACAGGGTGTGCGGAGGTATGCAAATACATATGCTGGCAGGTAGGACAGCCTATCATAGTCTTCGAACCGAGGGATATGATTGGACGAACATTTTATGGTCCTACGCCTTCCACAGACAATATAAATACATATAAATACATTTAGACCACTTAACCTTTAGTGATTGCTATCAGGATGTGAAGAGACTTCTAACCAGCATAACAAAAAATATTTTTGAACCAAATCACCTACCCTGCCTTTAAGCTAGTTCTTTCGTGCTAGGTTAATTTTATGTTAGATAATAGTTTAATAGATTTGGGCCTTGAAAGCTTGTTTTTAAAGTCATAAAGTGTACCATATTCATGGAATGTGCCAGATAATAATTTAAAATCTGCTATCTTTACATAAGCTTAAACTCTGCTAACCAAAAAGGCAATGCCGCACGGTACTAGATGGTTATACCATGGACTGAATGATTTCCATATTCAAACCAGCAGTTCTGGGTACTTCAAAGAATACTATGGTACTTCTTTATAAATGGATCTTAGTGTCACATGTGGGTGTAAAGGACTTGTAACCATGCTGAATTGCTGTGGCTGGTACCACTGATGGTGGAGGCTGACTAATATGTTGATGTGGCCCACAGTATTTCCATGAGCTTAGGACTGTTAAGAGAGGATATTGGTATGCCCATCCCCCATCCGTACTGTAGATTACACTTCGCAATAGCAGCCTCCTCGAGCACCTCTCCCTTTTCGTCATCCGCCCTGCTACCCCTCCCTCTTCTTTTTCACTAGACAACCCAGTCAAATGATTTATCTCATTTCTTTCTTCATCTGCCTCTCTCCCTCTACAGATGTGCTGGTGTATTTCCTCCAGCCTGCTGAAGACTAGCTTACTGAGGACTGAAAGAACTGCAGCACATTAACAGATGCATAGTCAAAACTCAGCCCTGCATTAGCAGAGGCCAAATGTTACATAAACATTTATGAATCTCATCGACTTAAAGGAAAGTGCATGTTGATTATGTTGGACAGTGGATAGCCAGTATTCTAAGAATAAGAGCATGTTTACACAACAGCGATTTTACTAAAAACAGAAAAGTTTTTCCTTTGCAATTTTGAAAAGTTTCGCATACAGACGACACCATTGTCAAAACGATCCCCATTTACACAGAACCGGGAAAACGACTAAAGACACTGTATTATGCATGCCAGGCCAGTAGTTGGCAATGTCACTTGCGCACATACACATAGACTGAGCACTTAATATGCATGCGCATGACTTCACCGTTTTCCGTATGCGTTTTTGTAGTTTGCATGGAGACGTTAAGGGTATCGTTTTCAAAAACATACATCCTGAAACACGTTTTCAAAAGTTTGCGTTTTCAGGCCCCCAAAACACCATTGTTGTGTAAATGAACAGCCAAAATGCATAAAAACATTTCCAGTTTTACTTGAAAATTGTGTCGTGTAAACGCCCCCTTAACATGCAAGTAAAAAATGGTCTCAGAACAATAAGAAAGGAATAGTAATATCAGTATAAATTGAACTTGTCATGTCTGTTGTACAATCTGTTCTGTCACGGATTGTGTTCCGTAAAAAGGTTTAGAGCATAACATGTAACCATTCAGCTGATGGAAATGCTAATTCTGACACATTATTTTTCCATTTAACTTTAGCACGTAAATTCTGTATCATTACTTCAGATGTTGCAAAAAAACAAGATTGCTTCATATGAGATGCTTCCGTGTTCCAATAATACTCCAATCGGAATTAAATAAAAATACACCTAATTAATGGAAATGCAGTGTATACAAACTTGCTTTAATTAAAAGAAATCTTTTACATAGCATTTATCAACCAGGGCTGCATTTCTCAAACGCATTGAGAGATGAGTTGATCGTACAGACCATTGGTGGCAATGGATCTACGATCTACTTAGGCTTATGATGCTTTTGGGAAACGTAGCCCATATCTCTGAAAACAACTATTTTATGAGCTGGCGATTTCATATGATGCAATTTGTATGAAAACATACAATTGTATGTACAATAGTTACAGTGGGGCAAAAAAGTATTTAGTCAGCCACCAATTGTGCAAGTTCATCAGCAAGGGCATTGAAGATGAAACGTGTCTGGGTCTTTCAGCATGACAATGATCCCAAACACACCGCCCGGGCAACGAAGTAGTGGCTTCGTAAGAAGCATTTCAAGGTCCTGTAGTGGCCTAGCCAGTCTCCAGATCTCACCCCATAGAAAATCTTTGGAGGGAGTTAACAGCCCCAAAACATTACTGCTCTAGAGGAGATCTGCATGGAGGAATGGGCCAAAATACCAGCAACGGTGTGTGAAAACCTTGTGAAGACTTACAGAAAACGATTGGTCTCTGTCATTGCCAACAAAGGGTATATAACAAAGTATTGAGATGAAATTTTGTTATTGACCAAATACTTATTTTCCACCATAATTTGCAAATAAATTCTTTAAAAATCCTACAATGTGATTTTCTGGATTTGTTTTTCTCATTTTGTCTCTCATAGTTGAGGTATACCTATGATGAAAATTACAGGCCTCTCTCATCTTTTTAAGTGGGAGAACTTGCACAATTGGTGGCTGACTAAATACTTTTTTGCCCCACTGTATGTATAGACATTGTTTTAGCATTTAAATCTTTCAAACAACCAACATCTCAAAATCCAGTCAACAACTGATGAATGGAACAAAGTTCCCATCCTATGTTTTTTTTTTTTTTGCTTTTCCGATAATCTGTTATACTTGAATGTATGTCACAATACAAAATCTCTCGCTGTTTCTGTTTCAATGCAACTTTAAAGCACTGTTTTTCAGTAATGTTCAAGGATGCATTAAATCTATTTATATTTTATACAGCTGCCCCAAAGAGAAGACAATCTTTTAAAATTAAGCTAGTATATTATTTCTCCAGAGATGGAGATGGACAATAAAGATGCATTTTTCTTGACTAAAAAGTGTTTCCAAACTTGTTTTTCTCCAGTGATGGAGAAATGATACTTAGGAGGAGAAAATGACATTTATTAGACAACAAGCTGCACATGACATACAAAGCATTAATTGTTTGCTTCACGTTAAAAAGTCACCAAGTGCTGCAAAATGTTGGTATGTAGGTAAGTTCATTAAAGATACCAGCTTAAATGAATTTTTCACAATTCATATGAATTGTAAGTCTATGGTTTTACCCTCAACCACTATCAGTGGAGAATTCATCCTAGTTCACCAAGCACAAAGCCAAGGATGCACAAAGCAGCACGTAATTAGTTCCATATTCATCAGTATCACCTTGGAGAGGAGTTTCAGTTTTAAAAAGTGTCAAAACATCTAATTTGTATGCAGAACCAAATGAGCTATTTGAAACGTACTCGCCAAAAGTGTTAATACTGAAGATGCTCATTGAATTTTCAGAGATTGTCTGCTAAAGACACCTGCGTTCACCGTGGACCGCGATGCTTGCAAACACCCTCGTTCAAATGGAATACCGAGGATCCTTCATTGCAGTAGAGAACCATATATCCTCAGAGGCATTTGTCTGCTATATTGAATTGCCCTGCTGTGTTTGCTGGCACAGGCTATGTGTTCACATAAATCGTTGCCTGTGGTGTAACATGGACCTGATGTCCTGCCGCACGTAACACTGCTTGAAAAGACTACAGGACTGACAGGGATGCTTACAGGTGCACTTGTACGGTTATTTTAGTTGGGCAAAATCCCAGTTGCTTATTATTCTTTATATTTTATATCACATTCGCACTGCATAAAATACATATTTGGGGACCTATCACCTCATTTGTGAGCATTCACATACTGTATACTCTGGAAATTGCCCTCCACCTTGCACTACTTGCGTTATGCTCTTCACAGATCACATTTAAGCCTTTATGTTCCCCTCTTGGACAATTTATAGTTTCCTTTAAACGAGTATTCCTATGGATCTCCAGTGAAAATATCTAGTGGGACAGTTTGTCTTGTAGAGAGATGAATATTTCGACCCTCTTCACTTTAATAGTATCTGAAATCTGGAGAGAGGATCTATCCACCTAATAACGGAGAAAGAAGAACAGCTATAAATCTCCTCTGATGGACCCACATTTAGCAATGGGCCATGCCATGCACTGCTCTTCTGCTCCAAATGCATGTTCTGATTCATTCTGACACACACACTAGCGCTCAGCACAAAGTACACACAGTCTTATGGGGCCGAAGATGCCCATGAACATGCACGTTCTAGATACTAAGAGTGAACAACGCACAAAAAATGCAGTGGACATTTGATGTTGACACCTTGATGGATGCAGATGTCCACCTTCCAATTCAAAAGGAGTGAGGGATATTTTTTATTTGGATATAGAACACTATAATACTATAATCTGCTAAAGGCAGTACTAGGCACAATCATTATTTGTTTAAAGCGCTGCCCTATAGGCGATCTCATTTCAGGCCAGCCTCTGATTGCGTTATGCCGTAAAACCCTGCAGACCACCAGTTCAACATATCAGTGAGATCGAAAAAACAAAGTCCTTCTCAATCAAGCAATGCTTTTGTAAGAAGAAGATACCTCAAACAGCGTGGCTTTGTTGAGGAGAGGTGTGATATTACTTTTCATAGGACTTACAATTTTCACCTGGCAGATGATAAATTGGGTGAAAAAAAAATCCCATAGACTCACACTGATAGAAGGACACAAACCATACCTAAGGTCCAGAATAGGGATGCTCATATTGACCATTTAACCGTTAACCGAAAGTACGAATTTTTACTGATTAATACTATTAGTTAAATGGTTGAAAAAAAATTCCCAAGTATTTTTTAAGTATGCTGCATGGTAAAAAAAAAAAAAAACCTATACATATTTGTTGACTCATGGGCACATGTCGACACGTGCAACGTACCTACATACATATTTCGATGAGCAAGCACCTGCTTCACCTTCACTTATTTAACTGATTTAGTATATGAAACACAATGGCGAGATGCAGTGTTGAATAAATGAGTGATTGTATTCAATTTCTGATTCTGGATTATACGCTCCCCTTATACTGTAATCACTGGAAAGCTGTCACTCATCTTACTGTAGTTCAACACCATCTCACAAAGTTAACAGAGTAATCAAAGAACCTTACACTGCACAATTAATCTCTTATTTACATCGTGTCTACACTTTCTTTGTTGTAATGAGAGAATTTGCGAACGTGTAGAACTCAGCAGCACTGAACAGAACACCGGAGTTTTGAGTGGTGAGAGGATTGTAACTTATCCACCTCTGATTGGCCACTGCATTCATGAAATCAACAGATATGATTGGCTACATATGACCAGCTGATGAAAAGTCCCGAACTGCAGATTGTTGGGATGTTTGTGATTGCATGATGGTGTTATTTTCCACGGGTCTAACAGTTAACAGGCAGCGCTCCTGTCGACACGTTACTTTAAAAAATAAAAACCAGACACGTTGTGCACTGAGGTAGACCTGCTATTTATTTTTATGTCTGACGGAAAAAAACAAGACTATGCCGGTAAGCGTATTACATTTAGTGTGTGTTTTTGTTTTTGTTTTGTCTTAATCTTAATTGGTTAATTTGTTAATTATTCAAGTGATATGTATTTAGTGTTGGCCTATTTATTTATTCTTTTTTTATATATAATATTTTATTCAGTTTTTTTGTTGCTCTGTTGCTTTGTATGCTGCTGTTTGCATGTTAAAATAAACCGGTGAAAAATATTTGTTTGTATTTTTTATATATCACAGATACTTGTCCATTCTATTTTTAGTTAATACGAATTTATTATTCTAATTGTATCAGTTACTGGTTAATGTTTGAATAACAAGCAGCAGTTGTCGATCAGGAAAATTCACCGAAATGAGCATCCCTAGTCCAGACTCCAGAATATTATAGAGGTTTGAGGGTGTGCATTTCTGACTTGAGCTTGTAAGCAACCAATAAGAAAACCCTAGCAAAGAGTGGTGGGAATAAGTGATATATTAATATATGGGTCTAATGAATCAAACCTTGGTTTAATGAAAAAAATAATAATATTTTTACTGCACACAGCATTTACCAGCTAGATCTCATGAGAAAATGTAACTATTTTACAATATAGCGTTTTCATATGTATATCATGTGGTTTGTATGCAAACAGGGTTGGGAGTTACAGTTACAAATTACTTCATTAAAATGTATTTAGTAACGTAATCCAAGTACCACAATATGAAAGTAATGTAATCGGATTACTTTTGGATTCCTTTTAGTTACAAATGTAAATACAAGTCAAAAAAGCAATATCTAAGTACTTTTATTTAACTATGACTTTAAAGTTAAAACTAATATAAACTATAAAAACTATTAAAAATCGTGTCTTGTTTCATCATAGTTATTACAGCCCATATATATATACTGTATATATATTTATATAAAAGGCTATGCAGACATCTAGTGGCTATTCAGTTTAGTATTACAGTTTTATTTTTATTATTATATATTTTTTCTTTAACATGTACAAGTAAAAATAAATATAGTTTATTGAGTAGTTGAGTAAGTTGGTTGAAGAGTCTTCATGCATATTTCCTTTATCCTCTTTGAAAACAAAATAACTGTGAAATTTTTAGACATGAAAACATTTTTCCCAGCAGCGTCTCATCCCGCGTTTGAGGAGAATAATTGTAGACGGGTGTTACTCACGCACGCACCAGCAGCTGGCTCACGTGAGTCAACATGTGTCAAAAGAACCAGGAATGAAGCACGAAGCATGATGCATGATGAACCAGCGCTAAATAAAGCGTTGTCAAAATACTAATTTATTTAATTTTAAATTAAACAAATGTAATCCTGATAGTATTCCCACTTTTTACAAAATGTAACTGTAACAGATTACAGTAACTAGATTTTTGTATCCTGATTATGAAAATAATTCTCAGCAGGAAGGATCGTAATTAATTTACTGTAGCAGCGTCTCATCCCGCGTTTGAGGAGAATAATTGTAGACGGGTGTTACTCACGCACGCACCAGCAGCTGGCTCACGTGAGTCAACATGTGTCAAAAGAACCAGGAATGAAGCACGAAGCATGATGCATGATGAACCAGCGCTAAATAAAGCGTTGTCAAAATACTAATTTATTTAATTTTAAATTAAACAAATGTAATCCTGATAGTATTCCCACTTTTTACAAAATGTAACTGTAACAGATTACAGTAACTAGATTTTTGTATCCTGATTATGTAACGCCATTACACGTATTCTGTTACTCCCCAACCCTGTATGCAAACATATACTCTAAAAAATGCTGGGTTCAGCCTGTAACCCAAAAACAACCCAGCATGTGTTCTGTCCAAGATTTACCTAGCACTGGGTTGTCAAATAACCCAGAAATAATTGCTTTTAACCCAACATTTTTTTAGAGCAGGGTTCCTCAAATCTTGCCCTGGAGGGCCAATGCGCTGCAGAGTTTAGCTCCAACCCTGACCAAACCTGGTGTGTTTGATTAGGGATGGAGCGAAACTCTGCAGGAAAGTGGATCTCGTGGGCCAGATTTGAGAATCCCTGTTTTAGAGTGTGCGATTTTTAGAAAAAAGTATGCATGAAAGTCCCAACCTATCCCCCAAATCTAACCATCAGTTGGGTGTAAGCTTTTCTTCAAAAATATATCATACGAATTTATCTGAATTAGCCAGCGATTTGCCAAAACATAAAATAGTTGTGAATTGTCATGTTTTCAATATTAATTCCGAGTAAATATTTACATATAGTCTTTTAAATATTTACTCAGAATTCACAAAAAATGATTCATATGGAAACATGATTTTCAGAAAAAAAAAAACATGAATGTCCCACACTAACCCATTTAACCGCCAGTATGACACAAGCAAGCAAGCAGAAGAAACATACAAATGAGATCATAAGTAAATAGTTACGAATGCCATGAGAGTTTGTTGGCATTTACTCAAAATTCACAAAAAAAAACAAAAGTAAAACATAAACAGTTTACTATCGATTGATGCATCTGTTGATTGAATTTGCAAACGACAAAAAGCAAGATAAACACTTTTGTTAACTGGCGACATGGATAATATCAATGGCGATAATTTCAACATTGCCAAATATTGGCCTATTAATCAGTGGCATATCTCACAATCTGGGCCACATTGTATAGGCTAATAATAATACTGTGATTTTTTTTTAATGTATTTTATGGTTATCCAAAATTGTTGTATATTGAGTTTGGATTCTAAATGAAAAAAATAAAAATGATAATAAGCAAGACTTCTTTCATACTTAATAAAATCATATGTTTATGTGTGCAAGCCTCTGCTGTTGTGTGTGTGTGTGTGTGTGTTTTTTTTTTTTTTTTTTTGCAATAGGACAGTATAGACAAACAGGAAGCAAAGTGCTAGAGAAAGGGGATGGGATTGGGAAAGGTCCTCAAGTCAGGACCCAAACTCGGATTGCCCAAAATTCTATATCCTGGAGTGCTGCCCACGTGGCTATCGGCATCATCAATTATTTCAGTTTTTGAGCTTACACACCAGGCGCAAACATCTCTCGGCTTCTTGCTGGTCTTATAAATGTATTATAAAAATACAAAATAATGATTCATGGTGTATCAATATAGTATCATGACTTAAAAACCATGTTTTCTTGTGAAATTGCATGAGAATTCTAATGTCCAGACACTTTTGCATGGCCAAAGCTTCTATTCTCCAAACTACTTTACTCAGATGTTCACACTGACGAGACTGAGTCATCAGCAAGCGACACCCTCCCTCGGTCTTCTTCAGTCCACATCTGATGATCTTCCCACAAGGTGTCTCACCTCCCGAAAAAGAGTGAAAGTGAGGACACCACGCTTCTCTAACCTTCTAAACAACTTCTAAGTTCAAGTGCAACACCACAGGACACTACATATAGACTATAGATGCTAGCAGTGCACTATAAGATGCCTGCGCAACAGTGTGATGACTGACAGTGAGTTAGGTAGCTTTGGAGAAATAGGTCATAGAGCTAAAAATACCTATCTGTGTCTCTCTCTCTCCTCTTGAAGACAAAGAGAGTCTCTCTGGAAAAAAAAAGTGAGTGAGTGAGTGAGTGAGTGAAATGAAGAGAACAGCCCACCAGTCTCAGAAGAAGAGAAATGCCTTTATAGAATTGCGGCCGCTTATGCAAACAAACATTAAAAAAGGCCTGAGTATAGCGATGGGGAGGAAGGGTCTAGAACCGGTGACAGTCTTCGGCTTAAGAGCGACAGTGTGAAGAATTATAGAGATCACATTTTTCTCAGATCAGCGAGGCAAAGCGGAATAACTATCCAAGAAGTCTGCATTCCGCATCCTACGAGATGACTGGAAGAGACAGGACACCATCACTTTAGGAGATTGAGAGAGCTAGTCGAAGATAGAGGAAAAATAGAGACAGTAAGTGCACCTGAGTAATAACTAAAGAGATGTGAGGACCAGTGGAGAAAGAGAGACTGAACAAAGAGAAATACGCAGCGAGAACAGTGGGAAACTAATCCAAAGATTCCCAATGAAATGCCATCATTTTGGTGAAGGCATGCCAGTTAGCAGATAATCAGCAATCAAGGCAGGCATCATTTAATCACCGTCTCTTAAAAATGAGTGATTTATAAAAGCCAGTAATGTAAATTAGATTGGCTCCTCAACTGATATCTCCTCATGGCTCCAGAAGTACTGCACTTTAACTGGGTTCTTTGAAGAGGGTTATTGAAGAGCGTAACATCACAGTAATTCAGACGCTGATTGCAGCCCCTCTTTCTGTTCATTCACCTTCCTCATGCAAATATCTCAAATGCACAGAGAAGCACACCTGACCTCGAATATGACTAAAAACATCCATCCACAGTCAACAACAAAGTTCACCGCTCAGGGAAATTGATCGAACTTAAGAGAACCCAGTAAGATACTGCAGGAGTTGTCATGTATGAGTTACTTACATGAGTCTCTGAGTCAAAACAAAAGCAGTTTTATTAATTTACAGAAACGTATTAGATAGTGCTACTAAGTTTAATCAATGTACAATCGTATTTACGACACTTTACAACTAGATCCCGTTAGTTAATGCAGTAACTACCATTAACCAACAATTAGTAATAATACATTTATTACAGTATTCATTTATCTGAGTTTAGCTCTAACTCTCCCGGCATTGGTTTCGTCAATGGCTTCCATTCAGAAAGATCATGTGAGGCACATACTACATAGGATAGGGCGTAAGCTATATTTGCTGCACATAAGTCCATGCACACTTAATTTGTCAAGTCATATTTTTACTAAATATTTGACTGAATTCAAATTATGTCAAAGCTGTTTGTTTAAGTTTGAGTAAGCTGTATTGCAGCGCGATAGTAACCAACTGCCGAATGTTATTTGACCAATATTACTCTCGTTTTTTGTTTTGTTTTAATACATTGTAAGTTATTCAAATGCTATAATTTGTCATAAGGTAAGAGTTCCTAACCTCATAAAACCTTGCATCCTGTCTGACTCTGAACTTCCATTCACAAAGCTGAAATAATATGAATAATAATTAATAATTGATGTAGTCAAATGTTTGGCAGCAGTGCCTAGTGCCCAAGTTGGTAGCCTTTGTTATTTAAGTTTAAAAATTAGACAAATAACATTCCACAAGCTCTGTAATTTGGCCTGGTTGTGGTTTTAGTTGTTGTTTTTCTCCAAACATAACTAATACACTAAATAAAACGTCCCAGAAACGCATTTTCTGTTTGTTTAGTTTTTGTTAAACATATGCCTAAATATATATCATTTTTAGTTTGGTTTGTGGAACGTTTTTTTAAACCGCTCTACATGGATGTTACCAGCAACTGCAACCAAAATACAACGTTGTGGAGACGTTTCAAGCTTGCTGGGTCCAGGTGGACAGTCGTGGAAGTCAGCTACTGGAGAGAGATGCAACCTCCCGGGTTAAAACCCGGCACAAGTGCAATGTCCTCTTCATCAGATGTCAAAGCTACACTCACATATGCATGCCAAACACAAACACGTCTCCCCATTCGGAAGGTCTCCGTCTCTAGCAGACGAACGTAAAGCAATTTTGGGCACTGAGCCCGTGTGGCGTCTGCGTGCCGAAAGCCGAAAAAAATGTGTCAGTGTGCACAAAGGAATCTAAAGGAAACTTCACAGAATGTGCACTGCTGCAACGGCGCATAAGAGATATCAGATGTTACACACCACTAAAATGTCATGTTTTAACATGCATTTGCTTCAGAAATAACATAAAGAATTCATTTCCACGATGCATGTCATTTGTACAAACGAATGTATGTGATCAGCGCGTGCAATGTAACCACTGAAAAATTGTAAGATTTTCCAGCTCTGTCAGTTTTGCATCGAAATCCTCTGACAGACAGTATGCCAGTTCATTTTGTTTGACATCATATTATGCAAAAGCAAAAAGGTTCAAGTATCATCTCTGATCTTAAACTCTCCCGATTCCAATACCAACAACTGTAAGTTCCCCGTGATCAATACTGACCAGCGACGCCGGGTCAACATTCTCAACATTCCTCCAGATCACTGTGCATATGCAGAAATGACACCCGAGACACTGCACTTTATAACATGCCATATTTGCCCAGATGACAAAATGTCGCCGCATGCAGTATGATTTATTGCATTTCAACATGCATTCGTAGTTTAAAACCTCGCCGGCATTTTATACTTTTAAAGATGTTTGCATATTTGTGAATTAGAACGAACGCTGTTTGTTGCATGACATGTATTGTATAAAGCATGAAAATATAAATAGGTTTACTTACGATTTCAGAGGATTTTGGACCACTGTGGCCATTTTGATATAGAATGATACAATGTAAGACTGCAGATCCCCGGTATTGTACATGTAATATAGCAGCAATTTCAATTTCATTCATTCTCTGGGGCTGCGGCTGGATCGGCCAGCCAATAGGAGCACGACTGGCTGACGGTCAGTGCGGGGAAATGTAGTTTTTATCCCTTGATGGTTTCTGGAGTCAGAGGCGCGTGTACTACAAATTGCACAATGCACTGCGGTTAACTGTATACTAGTCCCGCCTTGATTTTGTTTGGGCAAGCCAAAACATCTACTGTAAATTCAAGGTTGGATTGCTGGACTGTCTGTCAGTATTTTTGCTCTCATGTTGGTATAGTCTCTTTAATTCGTAGAGAATTGGAAATATTTTTAGAGAGCGATGGGCAGCTATGAAGAGCTATGAAGTCAATATTTATTTTCTTAGTATGCATGTTATATCTATTAGAGATAATCCGAGCATATTTCGGTAGGCAGTGATCAAAATTATTATTGCATAGCTTTATTCTCTTATATATATTTGCGCTGCATGTGTATTTCCATCGTCTTCTGTTGTGTTTATACTGAGCTAATCATATTTTTCATCTTCTAAATCTAACCCTCAAACAACATTTTCTGCATTTTTATATTTTCATCAAGACATTATTTTCTATTTCTTATAAAACATGTTTTCTACAGCCTGGCCTTAAAACATGCTAAACACGTGCAATATTAGTAGACAATAGCAACAAAGTAATTCTCCTACGTGTTTTTATTCTGCTTATGCAATGAGAAACATGTAGATCTAAATATTGTGAATATTGTCAAATATCAGCCAGACTGACCTCTAATAGAAATGGGATGACTATAAAGGGCTCTTCAGTCCAGTTAACTGCAATGGCGCCACTTTGAAGGCATTCTGTGACATGTGATATTTATAGATCCCTGCTAACAAATATTTAATGAACCTTAGCAAGCTCTATGGAATGACTCTGAACCTAAATGTCCTGTTAATGCCGAATTGGTGCATTTTAGGGGATTTTAGAGTTGAGCTATTCTTCAATTTAAGATATTGCACTGCAACCCTTACCAAAAAGTAGTATACTTCAAGTTTATTTTATTTTGAACAAAAAGCTGAAAAAAGACTATGAATTGGATTCAGAATGATAATCAAAACGTAGATAAAGTCGATCAACACCCCAAAGCTTGACAGTCATTATTAACTCTTCATTGGTCGACATTTTATTCCTTAGCGTTACACGGTTTTGATGCTGTTTTATGTCTGATGATCATACATGTGGAAGCATCTGTTGTTTCGGTTTCTTCTTCACTTGTGTTTTTTGGAAATTCTGTACAGAAGATGTGTACTAGCACCCCTTACAGTATAACAATGAAACCACGGATTCTAGGAGCACAATTATAGCTAAAATATACTTTTTCTAAGTATAAGTCAAGTATACTTAAATGTCATTTTAAGTATATTTCTGAGAAGTACATAAAAAGTAGACTAAAAGTATACTTTCCTATTTTTAGTTTAAAAGAAGTATACTAATAGCACAATTGAATAAACTTCTTTTTCGTAAGGGAATACATTCTAAAACTAAAATTAAACATCAGTTCTATTCTGTTTGCACCTGCCAACAAAGTTTTTACCAATTTTGCAAAAACTTTGATTTCCTAATCATACACTAATGAGCTCATGTGAGAGCTTTGTATCACGGAGGCTTGTTTTTATTGATCTTTATACTACAGGATAAACTTCTGCATTTTGCACACAGACTGCTGAAAGAATAGCCACAGAATAGCCTCTAGAGTGCGTCAAAATGCTCAATGATCCACAATGAAAGCGGCTGATAGAGCAGCAACAGCGCCCTCTTGAGTTCAGCTAGAAAACCAAGCATCGCCTGCAGACCAGTAGTAGCAGGTAACTTTAGTAGTCCTGGGACAGCTGTAGTCCAACTAACTTAGCTTTCCAGAGAGCTGCGATGGTGTGAAATCACGATGTCTGAAATGCTGCTGAAAGATATGGAAGAGATTTCTCTCGGGCCTGTTCAAATGGACGAGAAGAAGGAAAATGGACGGAGTTTTCTCCTGGTGGACGAAAACGAAAGCTTGCAGGTTTGTTTTGGTTAGCTTCTGTGTTAGCGATCGAGCTATTAGGTAAACAGCTAATGCTTTGTCTTAGTTGTTTTGATGGGTGTTTGGCAATTCACCAGCATGCTGGTAACTAATTATAGTGTGTGTCAAATAAATAATATACAGATAAACCAAGCCTGAACTGATAGTATTAGTGGAGCACACGGAAGAGCTGTCTTTTGACAACATTTAGGATTCTCACTCACTAGCCATTGATCTTCAGAGAATATATCAAGGGTTTGTGTAGTTCAGGTCTTGTTTTTTGTCACCTACATTCATGATCTCAGGTCTGTGTGCTGCAGCAGATGATGCATCTGTCAACACAGTCTATCCTAGTGTGATTTACAGACATTAAACGATCTCAGTACTGTATGCTGCTGTTATGTCATGGCTCTAACATGTTATTCTGATGTACTTTAGTAATGCCATGGTATACAAATATAGCAGTAATCTATTAGCTGGACAGCCTTAATAGAGAGTCAACAGTGACCGTGTCGTTTTGGAGAGTTTATAGTGTTTTCAGGAACCAGCCTGAAAGTGATCAGTTGCTGTCACTGTGAAAGATTGTTACTGTAAATTAAGCTTCATTATGCACTTAGTCTTTTGTTGTTTCAAAGCCCTATGACTTTATTTCTTCAGTGGCACACAAAGGCAGGGTGACTCATTCGTCATTCATGATAACATAATTGTCATTTTTGGGTGATCGGTCCCTTTAAGATGCTTACAAATGGCGATAGACAGACAATCAGACAGACAGGTGGGGCAGGCATCCGAGAGAAACCATTAAGACAGAATTCTGCAAACTCATTCTGAATTTACATACAAATTCGAGTCTCATAGAATTGCTACGTTTGAAGCTAAGAACTGGACCCCTCAGTATTATGTGTAGGTATGTAGACATTTTAGTGATCTTCTGATAAACACTGTGATCTCCAGCTGTTAACACATTTTTGGCAATATTGAATTGCATTTAAATTAATTGGGAGACAGACATACAGACATACTGATTGATTGACAGATGGATGGATGGACAGACAGTCAGATAGATAGAAAGACAGACAGATTTTTAGATAGATGGATAGATAAACACATCAATAGATTGATGGATAGATAAATAGACAGCTATAGATAGACAGTCATCTAGATAGTGTGACAATTCCTGTAAACTTGATCTCCCTGGTACACTTTCTCTCTCCCAGGTGAAGAACGAAGCTCAGTTTTTGCAAAAGTTGGGCTGCAGCGCCGCGCAAGGAGTCAAAGTGCTTTCCATCTTTGGCAACACGGGCGACGGCAAGTCTCACACTCTCAATCACGTGCTTTTCGATGGCGAGGAGGTATTCGCCACGTCTCCTTCTCCATCCTCATGCACGGTGGGCGTATGGGCCGCTTACGAGCCACGCCTGAACCTGATCGTGCTGGACACGGAGGGCCTGCTCGGTGCCGCCAGTCAGCAGAACCGCCAGATGCGTCTGCTGCTGAAGGTTCTGGCCGTATCAGACATGGCCATCTACTGCACGCGGGCCGAGAGGCTGCACAACGACATGTTCCAGTTCCTCGGCAGCGCGTCGGCCGCTTACCTGAAGCACTTCACGCCTGAACTCCACGCTCTGTCTAGCCGCTGCGGGCTGGACGTGCCGCTCTCCAGCCTGGGACCTGCTGTTATAGTTTTCCAGGAGACTTTCGCACTCAGCTGCTAGGCCAGGGTAAGTCAGAGCAAGCAGACTTTCACGGTTTACAAGGCCTGCAGTGTTTATCAAAATGAATACAGCATTTTTCTGATACATGTTGTTGCCAAAGGCTGTTGTATGACTAGCCTGGGGCAAAGGGATTGCTGTTTAAACTTGGGTCTGCACACCCTCATGGGGCCTAAACACATAGCCAGGGAGCTCTTTGAAAAAGTCCTGAACTAGTGGAGAATCCCACAGGAAAAATGCAAGTTGTCAGTCAAACCAGGCTTTATTTCAAGCTCAATTGTTTCATCATATTTTCTTTTATTTCTGTCTGCTTAGTGATGAGAATTTCAATTTTTTTCATTGTCTCGCTGTAGTCAAATGACAAAACTTTAGAGAGATTTAATTGGAGTCTGTAATACATGGGCTATTAACACAATGATCATTTTTATCTGTTATTTTAATCAAAAATACATAAAAAAATGTAATGCATACAAACAAAGACTTAAATGCAAGATGAGCATGCTTTTAATTTTTGAATTAAAATTTCTTTTGAGCTGTCCTGATATAATAATGAGAATAAAATAATGAAATTCATTCAAATAAAACCTTCAATTGTTTGACATAATCTTTTATCATTATTTTTTAGAAAAAAAAAATATTTTACTACTTCACTGCTTTAATAAATTATTTGAAAAAAAAGTCATGTGATGCATTCAACTTGACACAAAAGAAAATATATATTTAAAAAAAAAAAAAATAGCAACAGGAATTATATCCTAAGACGCCTGCAGACCTTTATGACTGTGTCAAGGTAAAAAATAATAAAACTGGGAAAATATATATATATATATATATTTAATAATTCATTATATTTTATACTAAAAATACTGTTAAATATTTTAAAAACTTTTAACAAATAAATTGTGCACTCACATTTTGTATTCAAAGTGTATTCAAAATGTTTTTACTGTTTACTTACTGGTTAGAAGTTACATATTTATGTTTCGTAATTAAACGTTCACTTTTCTTGAATATGGTATAAACATTTTTAAAATCTTATGAAACCAAGATGAATGCAAAGAGATAAAGATAATAAAAATGTTTTAGTAGGACACATTTTCAAAGAAATAAAAATCTTTTTTTTAATCATTTGTTCAAAAGAAAATCAAAATAATGGAGGTGGCTTAACGGTTAAGCAACTAGTTTTCTAACACGGATTGCAGGAAAATCCCAAGGCAGGAGTGTAACCAAGATCACAATACTGCTCTATTATAATGATGCCCTTGAGTAAACCCCAGGTTTTAAGCACACTGTAAATCATGGCACATGAAAAGTGTTGTATAAATCACACAAAAAAGCTTTAAAGAGCAGGTCATATGGGTTTTTGAAAAATATATCTGTTGCAGTTTATAACGTAGCTATCCTTAAATGAAAACAATCTGCAAAGTTGTTAATCAAAAAAGTGCATGATAAATAAAGATATTTTCTCTCAAAAGAGAGAGTCAATTCTGAATCGTCTTAACGTGTCGTCATTAGGCATGGGCCGGTATGAGATTCTGACGGTATGATAACCTTAGATAAAAAAAAAATATCACGGTATTGCGATTACAGCTCTAAAATATGTTATTTTTAAATGTCTGGGTAAAAAAAACTACTTTTTTTTCCCCACTGAACACATTTTATTTTTAAGAAACATATAGAACATTTTGGAACAGTCAGGCTAAGTAATTAGAATAAATAATTAAATTCTTCTTAATTAAATGCAGTCACTTAAGTGAGCCTAAACCTGCAGCTCAACAATAATCAGAACATAAATAAATTATTTTCTGTAAAAATTAAAAAATCCCTATAAATGAAAAAAATGCAGTCACTTAAGTGAGCCTAAACCTGCAGCTCAATAATCAAAAATATAATCAAAACATAATTTCTGTAAAAAAATAAAATAAAAAAATGAATTAAAAAAATGCATGCATAAACCTGCAGCTCAAAAAGGTTTTTGGAGACATGCTCGCTTTCTACACATTCATCTTTCAGTCCAAGTTATGATTCGGGAATGTTCACCTTTCCCAGTTTAAGTTTGGAGCTATGGTTTGGAGCGGTGAGGTACGAGGATGTGTGCACATACACGCGTAAGGAAAGAGAGAGCGCGAATGTATGGAGCCAGATCAGCCTCAAAAATAATACATTTACAAAACAAAATTCATAAATGCACAGCACAATTTACATTTACAAAATCCAATTCGCAAATTACCCTACGTCTACGTTACCCGAAAAATTCCCATACGACAGACTTCGTCTTTTTCGACGGGGGAAACAGTTCCAGGGATTCATCTCCTTCGGCCATCCTACACACAGGTGACTCCGCTCACACCAGCCGGAGCTCTTTGCTGCACACAACTGAGGGAGTCCTGCACTTTCAGTCTTTGACGACACGTAAAAAAAACTGCGCATACCGCAGGAACGGTATAATGGAAAATTTTAGTGGTTTTGAAACCGTGACTTTTCCAAACCGCGGTATACCTTGAAACCGGTTATTGTCCCATGCCTAGTCGTCATATTTTCGAATCTGTTAGTTAATATTTTCGTTACCGGTATACGTCACTGGGTAATCCCACCTGCCCGCGAAATACGACCAGAGTCTGACCTGCCCACAAACACTTCCGCTAGTTAGTGTGTTTACATCATGTGGAGAAGACGCTGTGTTCAAGGATACCACAGAAATACAATTCCAACCTTTTGTTGTGTGCATGTCATTTTACCAAGGACTGCTTCTCTAATCTTGGCTTTTATCTTCGTTGGCTTCTAATCGTCTTAATTTGGACTAACAAGCTCCCCGAACCACAACCTGTAAGTACGATTGATACGTTATGTGTACATTTCTAATTGAGTGCTCAAAATATTAAGTTTTTGTTCTAATATGTGATGTATAGGCCTACCTAGTGCAGCTTTAGGTTTCCAGGTAAAGCACGATATTACTGTCTTACTGAAGTAGTTCTGATAATTCGCTGTGAACCC
>NW_015505915.1:147954-159281 GCF_001515645.1 Sinocyclocheilus grahami | reverse complement strand
TCTTTTGTCTGTCGTTCTTCAAACATTACAGTAGACATTTTGGTTTACAAACTATTGTTTCATCAGTTAGTCACATTAGCACTCGGCTAACGTATCCACCATTATTGTTTTAAGTGTTCACAGTTTAGCAGCTAAACTTTAGCTGTGGGCACGATTCGCTTGCATAAGTATTTTATGTCATTATTATATGAACGGATTGGAGCACTATATTATTGTTTTATGTGAAGGTGCTTTGTCAATGGTAGCGCTCGCTAACTTGCTTTAAGGACTCCTCTCTGTGCCAATCACAACAGGCTTGGCCAGCTGACCAATCAGAGCAGAGTAGGATTATGGAAGGGAGGGGTTTGCTCTGAACTAGCTTGGAACGAATCGTTTCGAAATCAGTGGCAAATGACTCTAATATGAAATGTATATTCTGAGAAAATTGCAATGTTTTCTGACCTTAGATGCATTTAAACCTGTTGTAGGGGACTCCAACACAAAATTAGGACACTTTAAAATACCATATGACCTGCTCTTTAAATGTCTGTAAAAGTTCCATCATCTTTTTTATTTTGAAACGATTGAATGTGTGTCAGGCTAGAGAAATATGGGTTTGTTTTCTTATCCAGATGGCTCTGTCCTGGGGCAAGCAGACACACTGCTGCAAAAGCGCTTCCATGACTTGGGCCTGAGCACAGACACCTTCAGCTCCGTTCAGTACATGGGCACCCAAACCATCACTCCCCCCACAGACTACTCGCAGTTACTGCAGATAGTCAATCAGCAGGTGAACAACACATCCCAGCGAGCCCCGCACCAGCCTGCCATTGTGTTCAGTGCATTGCAGGTACAGTAGCTCCTCAAACTTTTCTCTGTGTGTGTGTAAATAGACCCCAAAAAGAATTTAGACATTAAAAGCATTCATATTTGGGTCGATATTTTGTATCTAATGCAATTAGAATTAATTCATGTATTTAAAGGAATAGTTCAACTGAAAAATGAAAATATCATCATCGTTTACTCATTCTCATGTCGTTCCAAACCTGTGTGAGTTTATTTCCTCTGTGGGACACAAAAGGAGAAGTTTAGCAGAATGTTCACAATGCTCTTTTCCATACATTGAAAGTGAAGGGTGACCAGGGACTGTCAAGTTCCAAAAATGACTTAAAGTGCCATAAAAGTGGTTCATTTGACTCCGTCTCTTTAAATATACATACACAATCATTCAAAAGTTTTAGGTAAGAATGTTTTATTTTTTACATATACATTTATAAATGTGTACATTTATTCAGCAAGATCGCGTTAAATTGGTGAACATTTAAATAATAACAAAAATAGTGGCTTTTAAGTTGTTACAAAAGATTTCTATTTTAAATAAATTATATTCTTTGGAACTTTCTGCTAATTAAAAAAAAATTGTATCACAGTTTCCAAAAAAAGTATTAGGCAGCACGATTGTTTTCGACACTGATAATAATTTTTCTTGAGCACCAGGGTTATTATAGTGAATTAAAACTAAAACCATAAAACATTTAGTTTATCTTGATGCACTAAAATAATTCAATCTAAGGTAAAAAAAAAAAGTAAAACTTGAACTAAATTTAAAACGAAAACAAAATATAAAAATAAAAACGAATTCAAAATATTAATAAAACGTATATCTAAAATAACGCACTTAAGCACCAAATCAGCATATTAGAATGTTTTCTGAAGGATTGTGTGAAAGCCTGGTGTAATGATGGCTAAAAAGTCAGCTTTTCCATCATAGGAAATTTTTTTATTTTAAAATATATTAAAATAGAGAACCATTATTTTAAATTGTAATAAATGCAGCCTTGTTTAACATAAGTGACTTCTTTTTAAAGACATCTTACTAATCCCAAACCTTTGAACGGTAGTGAACTTAAGTGTGATTTAAGTGTCCTAAACTAATTTTCGTGGTTAGTGTATGCATGTATATGTTCACCTTTGTGCACTGAGCATGTTTCTGAAACTGGACTTCACTGCTCTGCTATCTCTCAGGCCTTGAGCGACAGGTTCTGTGGCGAGATCTCCGATGACAAAATCAGCATATGCTCCTTCTTTCCTGATGAATATTTCACTTGCCCATCAGTCTGTCTCAGCTGCAAGTAAGTCCACACAGGCATAATGCTTCAAGCTATAGATTGAGTGGCCTTTTTTTATAATTGCTGGTTGTGTTGAATGCACAGATGCATTATGTTTGATGCATAATAAATTAAGAAAATTGCTGCATTGTCACACATCAGACTCTTATTTCATCACATCAACACAGAGCCACTTCATAATTTCATGATATGGCAGTTAATAAAGACTGTGTGTGTGTACCTGTTTTCCTATTCTGGTGGGGACTTAAACCTGAATACACACAGACTCATGGGGACTCGTGTCACAGTGGGGACCTAAATTAAGGTCCCCACGGGTAAACGAGCTAATAAATCACACAGAATTAAGTTTTTTGAAAATCTAAAAGTGCAGAAAGTTTCCTGTAAGTGGTAGGTTTAGGTGTAGGGCAATAGAAAATATGGTTTGTACAGTAGAAAAAGCATTACGCCTATGCAGATTCCCCACAAGGATAGCAAACCAGACATGTGTGTGTCTGAGATTTAAAAGAGCAGTACTCTTAAAGAATACTTAAGAACTAGCGAATCATAACTAACCTCTCCAAAATCCCATGGCTTTAGTGTTCGGTGTAAGAACGGCATGAACCACCAGAAAGACAAGGTCCCACACATGGCTGATGGATTATGCCAGTATGCCCACCAATACAACAATAAAGTTATCATTTGTAAGGTAAAAACTCACTGTCATGGCCAGTTCTTAAGGTCAAGATTAATGTTTTATTTTGTATTATTTAGTTTAGTGTTTTATTCAGTTTTTATTTTTGTTTTTTTAGGTGGGGCCCCAAATAAAGTTTTAGTTGTATTTAATTTTATTCTTTACTTTTTTATTACTTTAATTTTTTTTATTAGTTGTATCTTGTGTTTTTAGTTTTTGTGTGTGTGTGTGTTTGTAAGTATTTTGTTTATTTATTTATTTTATTGAAGCTACTCCTAAGTATAATGTAGAAACTTTAAAGTGCCCCTATTATGCCATTTTTAAGGTTCCTAATATTGTTTTGGGTCTCCTACAAAAGGATTACATGCATGCAAGGTCAAAAAAAGTTGTATTTAATTTTATTCTTTACTTTTTTATTACTTTAATTTTTTTTATTAGTTGTATCTTGTGTTTTTAGTTTTTGTGTGTGTGTGTGTGTTTGTAAGTATTTTGTTTATTTATTTATTTTATTGAAGCTACTCCTAAGTATAATGTAGAAACTTTAAAGTGCCCCTATTATGCCATTTTTAAGGTTCCTAATATTGTTTTGGGTCTCCTACAAAAGGATTACATGCATGCAAGGTCAAAAAATGCTTTCGTTTTCTCAAAATATGCATTTAAT
The DNA here is from genome assembly GCF_001515645.1 of Sinocyclocheilus grahami. NCBI lineage: Eukaryota > Metazoa > Chordata > Actinopteri > Cypriniformes > Cyprinidae > Sinocyclocheilus > Sinocyclocheilus grahami. The sequence continues at coordinate 155,842 of NW_015505915.1, read as the reverse complement.
ATCACCTCATTTTCTAGCGATTCTCAAATTACTCGTTCGAAGAAGTTCTAAGATTCAGTCTCTCTAAACACCCTCCTTTCCGTGAGCCTACTCTGCTCTGATTGGTCAGATGGCCCAATCTGTTGTGATTGGTCTACCGCATACAGCGCGTTACGATACGCCCAATGCCAGAGTTCTGTATTTTGAACAGTTGATAGAAAATATAAACATCAGCTCAAAACTGTGGAGATGACCGTGGACTTCAGGAGAAACCCCTCTGCACTCAGTAAAATGACGTGTTTGTGGGCGGGGTCAAGTTGTTTGAGGCCGGCCAATGTAGAACATAGGTGGAAATTATGCAAATATGTTGATTCGAATTACTGACAACTCATTTGGGCTGTACAGAGTAGATTCTTTATTTTGGGAGACAATAACTTTATTTATCGTACACTTTCGGCTTTACAACTTTGCAGATCGTTTACATTCACAATCATACAGCTACATTACACACTGCATGAAAGGCAATATTGGAAATGGCATAATAGGGTCACTATAATCTCCTTTGTAGCTGCTTTGCAACTATTTGTATCGAGAAAAGCGCTATACAAATAAATGTGAATTGAATTATTTCTTTATTATTATTATTTTGTATCTTGTGTTTGTAGTTTTTTGTTTTATTTTTGTTTTTATTTTTTGTTTGTTTTTTGTATTTTAATTTTGATTAGTTGCATTTTTTTATTTATTTTTTATTTTATCATTTATTAGTTATTGTTTTATTCGTTTAACTTTTTGTTGAACTATTGGTATTCACTTTGGTGGTGCCAGCATGCCATTTTTTTCATGTAAAAAAAATCATACAAAATTGAATTTAAATTAAAATTGCACTTGGAGTTAATGAGATTCGCCACCTATTTTCTCTGTTAATTGAGGTTTTAGATTAATCAGTTTGCAAAAACTGTTCTATATGGATACTCAATTTGAAATGAAATGATAATGGATGGATGGAAAGGATGATAAACCATTTATTTTACCCATGCAGAGGTGCTATGAGAGCGGAAGAGAAGTGATTGTCATACCCAAAACATCTGCCTCTTCAGATAACCCATGGTTTGGTCTGGCCAAGTATGCGTGGTCAGGGTGAGTAAGATGTTTTTCTTACTGAAACTAGCCTCTGAAGCTGGTCCTCGTCCATGCTCTGAACCCTGGTCTTGTTCTGCAGCTATGTTTTAGAGTGTCCCAGTTGTGGCATCATCTACCGGAGTAGACAGTACTGGATGGGCAACCAGGATCCAGAGAGCAGTGTGGTGCGGCCAGAGGTCAAGCATGTCTGGCAGGGGGTGAGTTGTTTTTCTGTGTTCCCATCCATGTGCTGACTCCATTGATGCTCACAGTGGTTAATGTTGTTTTTATGCTTGTAGACCGATGCCTTCCAGACAGACCATCAGAATGCAGCTCAGCGGGTTTTGGATGGAATGACTTCTATAATCCAATCAGTGACAGAATACAGCTCAGGCCCAACTAAGGCCGTCACTGCCTGGTTCACAGACCAGGTGGCTCCACCCTACTGGAAACCCAACGCTGAAATCAATGTGAGTCGACATGCCCTATAGGAATAGATGAAAGAGAATGTCAAATTACACTTATTTATGCCACATTAAAAATAAATGAATTTCATAGCATGCAAAAGATGTCAAAACAAATCTATTTTTATTATGTTAAAACATCACGTTTTTCTTTTTAGGAATGTCATGGTTGTAAGAGAGCGTTTGAGGAGGCGGAAAGAAAACACCACTGTCGGGCATGTGGGGAGGGTTTCTGTCAGGCCTGCTCCACTCACAGCATGCCAGTGCCCGAAAGGGGCTGGGGCGGCACCCCTGTACAAGTGTGTGATGCCTGTTACCAGCAGGGAGGACCCCAGCACACTGGACAGGGTGAGGACATTGTTCTGCAATCAGAATCAGAATCAGAATGAGCTTTATTGCCAGGTATGTTTACACATACGAGGAATTTGTTTTCGTGACAGAAGCTTCCACAGTGCAACAGAATGACAGTGACAGAACAAAAAACACAGATAATAAAAATAAAAATGCAACAAGTAAATAAGGAATAAAAATATATAAATTGAACGAGTGAAACTCCCGCGGCGAATAGAACGGCTTACAGTTAATGAAGAGCACTTCTAGATCTAAACAGCACATCTTCTTTAACACAGTTACATCTGTACACCACCTCTCATTGATGTAAAAGCATGTCCCGCCGCTGCGTGATTTCCCCGTTGATTTTGCGTCGCGGTCCAATGGTGCACTAAATAATTCTTACGCTTGCAAAGTTTACATTAGCGATCAAAAGTGCGGGGTTGGTAAGATTACATTTTTTAAATTTTTCTCTTATGCTTTTTTTTTTACTCTTATGCTTAAGAGGCTGCATTTATTTTATATATATATATATATAGTTGTTTATTTGTCGTCATGACTAGTTGTAACTGTTTGCACATTGAGGTGCAAATAACGGAGTATAAATAGTATCTTGTATTATTTGTACTATTTGTAGTATTTATTGCTTTTTTACTTCCTTTGACTTTGTTAATGTGTCTGGTTCTCAAACCCTTGCAAGGGTAAAATGGGTTATTCTCACACTTCTTTTTCAGTTCTGCAACAGTCTAGTAATTGAGATCCAAAATACTAACAACCAAAAATAACCTTTGACAGATTTGTTTGACTGTGAAACTCTAGCTAACACAAGTTAATGAAACAGTGAATTTTTCCAGTGAATCCAGTGAACATTGGATTATTCTGAAGAGAAGTGTTAAAGTATTAATTTCTATGAGATTTGATGCTTTTACGGTACAAATTGTGCTATTGTCCAAGTCCCCCGCCCCCCCCCCCCCCCCTCCATCTGCCATATTTTCACCAATTCTCTGTGCTTGCTTGTCTACATAATGCAGAATATTTGGTCTTGTAAAAAAATATGCAATATTCCCCAGGGTTATTGAGTTGAGTTGTGTTTTCCAAAACAGTTTTTAATGGTCTCAGTGTGGGATGTTGACTGGTTTGCTGAGCTGAGACAATACATTCTCTCCCCTGCAGTGGCCATTACAGAACCCCGGACACTAGTCACCCGCAGGGTGACAGAAGTAGCTCAGTCCACTCTGGATATGGTCTCCACCGCAGTGGACTACCCTCTATGTGAGTTGCCACTTAAATACACTCTGAATTTACACTAGAGAATTGTATTGTTAATGCAGAGCAAGTTAGGTTTTTTTTAAACATCATGTACTCTTTACAGGTTTTGTAAAGGGAGTTGCGAGACCAGACTATTGGATCCCAGACCATGAGATCACCCAGTGCCACAGCTGTGCTAAACCCTTCACCCCCAGCATGCCCAAGCACCACTGCCGGGCATGTGGTCAGGGAGTGTGTGGGAACTGCTCGACTAAGACCAGGCCAGTGCCGTCTTGTGGCTGGGACCACCCTGTGCGAGTGTGTGACGGCTGCGCTGACCGCAGGGATTCCCTTTGAATCGCTGTGCCTCTGTAGTGCGGCCGTAATACAGCCTGGTGCTCAGATCCAGGTTGTAGGCAGTTTTCAAACCTCAACCGGTGTAATCATGGCTGGGGGGAATATGAAACCCACTGCAGTTGCATAGACAAACACTCAGGCTCTCCAAAGCGTTAGAGAATGATGATATCTGGGTTATATTTCAACTCCAAATCAAAAGAGAGAAAAAAAATTGTGGTCCTAAAATAGGTTAATTGTCTTAAAAAAATTCCGTTTGACTTTGGGATGAATAAACAACCCAGAAAAATGTCTTCTTTTTTTTTTGTGCGATTTGCGTGCAGAAATTAAAAAGAGGGAAATAGAAAATGATAGTTTTAATAGATTTTGATAGATTCTAGCTAATTGACTGTAGTGCTGGCACTGAAAACGAATTGCCTTCTAAAAGTGTTTTTCTGTAAATAATTTGTTGATTAAACATCTTAATGTTTCTATCCCAAAGATAAGAAATCACCTCCATAAAAGACAGAGAGCAAGAGCAGTAAAGATTAACATATCTAATACACAGTTAATTATCATTTGAGATAAGTAGGAGATGTTTCACATCTAATATAATTAAGAAACGTTTGAATATGAGATAGCAACCTTACCTTTTATTGGTATAGTTTTATATTTTATTCCAGGAACAGAGCAACAGAAGTAGACATGTTAAGCCTAGAATTCACATTCCAGTTCAGGCAATGCAGTTTATCACGTGATGAATCCTGTGAGTTCATATCTCATTGTATTTTTTTTATCAGCGTTGTTCTTTACTACACATTTTTTTTTTTCTGAAATAACTGCACTTTACCTAATATTTACTATCATGGTCAATTTTCTGTAGTTGAGAGCCATATAATCTAATACGTAAGATGCAAACTGTGCATATAAAATGAAAATGGAATTATTCTACAGCATTTATAGTGCCTAATGGATCTCAACCACTATCTTGCGTGTGACATTTATGACGTTTAATACAGACTTACACTAAACTCAGTGCAGACGACTGAATGTTGAGCCGTCACAGCAGGATAACTCCTAACATTTGTACAGCTCATAAAATGGCTTATATATGGCACTTTATTCATATTTGATTGGAGAGAATCCATGTGGAATTTCTTAAAGAGATAATTAACCCAAAAATGAAAATGATGTAAGCATTTACTCACCCTCATATCCATAGTACACTTCCATATATATATATATATTTTTTCATATTATGGAAATCAGTGGCTACCATCAGCTGTTTGGTTACTGACATTCTTCAAAATATCTTCTTTTGTGTTCAACAGAAGAAAGAAACTCATACAGATCTTGAACAGGTCATGAGGGTGAATAAATAATGAGTTTTCATTTTTGGGTGAAGTATCCCTTTAACTGTTATGTTGTGTTTTTTTTGGTGTGTTTTTTTACAGTTCTACTTTTTATATTTTTGTATCTGGAATAGAACATTGTAGTCTTCTAGTATGAAGGGATTTAACCAAAGCAATGGTTTTAATTTCATATAGCCGAACCTGCATTTGACAATCCTGCAATCTTTGTTTTGACTGGCCGGTACTGTTTTTCAGGCTTTTAATCAGAACATTAAAGTAATTTCAAAACAGCCTGCCCTCTTGATTCACAAGATAACAGACATCAATGGAAAATAATGGGTTCTAGCTCTGTAAGTGAACAAACGCGAGGTCATCTGGAGGTAGAGGTCTAGATTTCCTGCTCAAGGGCCTTAAATAGATGAAGCGGACTCAAAATCTGATTTAAATCATGGAGGTTGTACTCTCATTTCCTCCATTTGTAACATTACTGTCTGGCAAACAGCCTGCCTCATCACATCTACAGGAAACTGTCTTGAGGGGTTTAAAGATTATAATGTCAGCGCTTGTGTGAGTGTCATTAAGAGCATCACACACACTGTAACACAGAGGTCGGGTAACTCAGTGGTTCCCAACCCTGGTCCAGGAGGCACCCCAACACTGCATGTTTTGCATGTCTCCTTAATCAAACACACCTGATTCAGATCATCGGCTCATTAGTAGAGACTCCAAGACCTGAAATTGGAGTGTCAGAGAAAGGAGACATGCAAAACATGCAGTGTTGGGGTGCCTCCAGGACCAGGGTTGGGAACCACTGGGGTAACTATTGGGACCGCGTTATTATAACTGACACCGTTCTCTTATGTCAGTCCTTTTAGTGGCCTGCGTTTTTCAGTTGCTGATACTGAAATAGAAGTATTGTGTAACATTAAAAATGTATTTAATGTCACTTTTGATCAATTTAATTCATCTTTAAATTAAAGTATTTACTTTTTTAATCTTACTCTTAAAACTTTGGAATGGTAATGTATCATGGTATTTCCAAAATCATGTTTTAAATTATTGATAATAATAAGAAATGTTTGATAAGAATAGCATTTAATGCCACATACTTAATGTACATTTTGAAGTTCATCACTTCAGTTAATCTGTCATTAGTTTTTATATAATTATTTGTTAATATAAGTAAAAAATGTTATTCATTCCACATTATTTTCAGTAAAACTTTAAAACAAGCGATCACAAGAACATTAAACATAAAAGGGCAATACTTTGTCCTTGAATCAGTGTTGTTATTAACTGAAATGATTAAATATTACAAATCATCGAGGAGTTGAAATAAAATGTAAACGTTAGATTAAATACAAATTAAACTTAAAGAAGCTTAAATGTTAGAAATGTTGCTTTGGCAACAAACTGCAATAAGTTTAAGTACTAAAATACTAAAACAGAAATCAAAGCTAAATAGAAATATTTTAAATGATGATAAAGCACATAACAAAATGACAAAAACTCAAACTAAAATTAAGATGAAAAATGGAATTATAAAAATAAAAGCTCCTTCAAAATATTAATAAATGCTATAATCGTATATAATAATACTAAAATAGCAACATGGTCCTGATTTTAAAAAAAATGCAATCAGTTGCACTACTACACTGTAACCAGCAGAGGGAGGCAACATTACTCTCAGAAAGAGACCCACTGAGTCACCCATTGATTTAGGATTTCACTCAATGTAGGATCTTACATAGTGGACATTTTTATCAAAAAATATATAAAAACAAAGGGGGGCTGAACATGACAACAGACCTCACTCACTCAACACACTGCCAAAAAACTGCAGTCTCTAGCTCTGGTTCATTTAAGGATAAAAGGATGAAAATAGCCCCATAAAAAATACATAAAAACTGCAGTGGATGCATCAATGCAGAATAGTATATACTCACCAGTGTCTTTTCTCATACTGGAAGCCTTTGTACGCTTAATTTATATCCGGGGCCAGTGTTTTTCTTCTTACTGTGGCTCTTTTGGATGTTTATTAATGGCTGTTTTGCTTTCGTATCCTTGGCAACTCATCCTGCACTGTCCTGTTTCTCCCTCATCCACACGGTCACTCTGAGGGTGCAGGACAACGAGAGCCACCGAAACCATTCTCCCATTTGCTCACGCTTCCCCGGGGAAGACATGGCGCCTTGCTTGGGTCCATTTAACAATTCTGATCCTCAGCTTCTGCTGAGACACAAAGAGGCACTAAGAGGCAGTTCTGCCAATCTGTGTGGTTGATGGTCTGTGACGATTTCATTTTCAAAAGGTCTATTCATAAATCTTTTCGAGGGGCTCTATTGGATTGTGGTGAACAAGAGGAACCATACAGTATAATGGAGCAGCACATAAGAGCAGTCACTTTTTTTTCTTCATATATAGCCCCAGGCCATATTGAAAACATCTAAACACAATAAATAAAATAAAAGATAAGAATGAAAAAAATTAAGTCTATTTTAGGCCTGTTTTAAACTGTGATTTCAATAATGAGAATACAATAGATCGCCTCGCTAGAATATTTTATATGTATGTGTGTGTGAATGTGTGTGTGTGTGTTCTATCTATTGTTTGATATGGTTTATCATTGTTTATCAATTTTTATTAAAAAGTTTATCAATTCAGTAATTGCATAAGATGAAATTACATTTATAGCATAGCACAATTTCTATAAGAAATATCTGGGTTGAATCTTGAACATATTCAGGTTGCATTTTACCTGAAAATAAAGTAAATAATAAGCATAAATAAAATTAATAAACATTTTCTTTCCTGTGGTGATCCGCATCATATTCGCATTACATATGGGAACTAATATTTTATATATTTATAATTGAGTTTATATATATATATATATATATATATATATATATATGAATGAACTATGATTTTGTGCAATAATTATTAAATAATTAATTGTTTAAATTTAATACAATAATAATTACATTAGATGAAATTAAATATAATAAAGTTTTATATATATATATATATATATATATATATATCCTCATTACATATATAAAA
>NW_015505915.1:135460-147767 GCF_001515645.1 Sinocyclocheilus grahami | reverse complement strand
TTGAGTTTATATATATATATATATATATATATATATATATATGAATGAACTATGATTTTGTGCAATAATTATTAAATAATTAATTGTTTAAATTTAATACAATAATAATTACATTAGATGAAATTAAATATAATAAAGTTTTATATATATATATATATATATATATATATATATCCTCATTACATATATGAAGTTCACCACAGAAACTTATAGAAATTAATAAAAAAATATTTTACATATTTATAGATGAGTAATGGGGGGGGGGGATCTTGATCCAACAAAGGTACCATTGTTTATATTATATTATTTATTTATCTTTTATACAATGTAATTACAATAGAAATATGTAGGTTTAAATACAAAATTCTGTAAATAAAGATTAAAAATAATCTCCACTGGTTTGTTATCACTACATTAAAGTTTACAATCAACTTCATGAGGTAATTTAGTTCCCTGGTTTTGAAAAACCTAGATTTTGTCAAGGGGAGAGTGTGAACAAAACGAGCCAGGGCAATCGAGTATAATAGATTCATCTGTTTGACGCCATACAACATCGCTTGGCCAAATTACAAATGCATTGTCTTTGGAAAAATGACTATTTTTAGATTCATTGTGCACAATAGACCCGCTTGATCCTGTAATAAACAAATGATAAGAAAACCGGGAGGTCAAGTTATAACACATGACGGTCAAAATGGCTTTTTGAAACAGGAGTTAAAACATTGTGCCTGCCTTGAATGTCCACTGCTATTAAATCTCCACAGGAAGAGTGTTTTTGTTCACCTCACCGAGCACAGTGTGCAGTCTGACTTTGATCATCTAGCTTTGACACCTGCAGGCTCCACACACTCCAGAAAGATCATTCAGCATCTTTTCGTATACTTCGATAACATTTTCCAAAGAAAACAATAATACAACCATTGAGCATTATTGAACGATAAATGTGCCTACACGCTCCATGAGCAGGATCCAAATCTATTTTTACAATAACTGCATGAGATCTTATTATGTAGAGTGTGTGACATTATTCGCCTGCAATTAAAGACAATTATTCCCTTTCTTAGACCAGAGCGAGTGAAAAAATGGTGATAAGAAACAAAAGCCAAGGCTAATATGCATATGCAATGTTTTAACATACTGTAATATGGGATATTTTAAGCATGCATGAAAGGGACTCTGTCCCTTTAAGAGTCCATGTCATCGTTCCATTGCTTGCAAAAAAACGAACACTATAACCTTTATCTTTAACCTTTTTCTAATATTTTTTTACACTTGCTCTTCACAACCACCCATTCTAATACATTTGGTCATTTTACCATCCTAGCATGGTCACAGAGTTTCTGAAATTCATTCTTAACAACAGAGAAGCCCCATGAACCCATTGAAGATAATGTTAAGGTCGACCAAATTCATATATTTGAACAGGTCTGGTTTATGAAGATTATAAAAATAAAACTATAAACCTCAGAAATGTTCCAAATGTTCTCTAAAAGGTTAATAACCAGAGGTCAATGTCACTACAGTGGCATTTCGGTCTAGTTTTCCATTGCATGCTGGGTCTCAATTGTATATTCAGGGTTGGAATGTGCCTGTTGGTGGAACTTTTGGTATCCACTTGGTTCAGGGCGGATGCTTCAATGGTTCATTTGATTCATTTGGAATTAATGAAATTAAATGGCAACAGAAATAGGCAATCAATAAAGTAAACCGAAAGCATGCTATTTACACCACAATGTAAACTCAAGATAATGTAACTCTAATTATTTCATCTATCATTTGGTGAATCAATTGTCAAGTAGTCAATTTATTCCACCTGTAATCCTTCACCCTGTTCAATATAAATAAATAAGGGAAAACAATAAATACATTTCGACCATCCCCTAATTTCAGTATTTCCTTTAGGTAAAATCATTCATTTTCCAAGCATGGGTCATTACTGGTGAAAGTACTGTGCAGGTTTCTCTTTCAAGCTGTCTTGTAAGTGCCAAACATGTTGTGACGGCCTTTCAATTCTCCAAATCTTGAGTCTGATTCTCGAAATGACGCAAAATGCACCCAAATGATCTCTTACAACAACCAATGCCCTCAAACAGACCAGGAGCATAAGAAAACCCTTTGGGAGACAAAAAAAAGGGGAAGGGGAATGGGGTATGAAATAGTTCAGCCTCTTTCAGAGTCTCCTTAAGATTATAGTTCAATCTCAAAAGTCTTTTGTAAGTCATTCGAAAAAGGGTTTTGCGCCTTCGGTTGCGATTTGGACTCCAGAGCAGCCCACTTTGCATCAAAATGCTCTGCTTCCTGGGAACTGCACGTGGGATTCGGATTCAGACTCTCCATCGGCCAACCAGGACCACTTTTTACGGTACTACCGTTTTGCGTGACACTCGTAGTCGTGGTCGTTGATGGAAAGGAGTTATGCGGGTGGCCGTTGACGGTTGGAGGAGAGGTGAACGTGGTGGTTGGGAAGCCTCCGGACAGGGTGGGGAAAGCCGATTGTTGGCCACCAACAAGCGTTCCCGTCTTCGGCCCCATCCCGACCCCCATTGCCGCTCCACCACCCCCTGTCCCGGCCGCAGTGCAGAATACATTAGCCACCATCTGCGATGGTGTGATGCCCACCACGGGCACACTGGCATTGGGATAGGTCATGCTGTTGGCCATGTATGGCTGCATAGGTACAAAAGCCGGTTGAAGAGGCTGTTGAGCGAACATGCCTACGGGCGCAGGAGTGACGTCAAAGGCCATTGGGAACGGTTGCATGGAGGAGGGGAGGGACCCGGGTGCGATGGGCATGAGCGGAGGTTGCTGAGTGGGTGGTGGTGGTAGGGTTGGTGGAGTCTGCTGCTGGGCTTTCACCACTTTAGCCACCTCCTCCAGCCAGCGTTCTGCTTCGGACGGGGTTCGTTTGTGGCCACCCTGAGGAACGGGCGGAGGGGACTGCACAGCAGGCTCTGTCTGAACCCATGAGTTTGTAGCTGGGGAACGAGAGGGGTAAGAATGTTAAAATATGACTGTCCTATTCACCGTGTATATACACTACCGGTTAAAGTTTGTAATATTAAGAAATGTTAATGTTGCTGAAAGAAATCTCTTATGCTCTCCAAGGCTGCATTATTTGATCAAAATAAAATGAATTTTCTAACTCAGTATAAGTCAGTTTTAACAAGTTGTTTAAACTCACTTAAGTTTGATTTTTTTTTCATTTTGCTTCTTAAGCATACTATATGTATACTGATTTAAGAATGTTTAGATATTTGTACTGGAAAACAAGACAATATGTTGAAAAGAGATTTGCCGCTTTATATTTTCATGATATACTCCAATCAAAGGTTTGGGATAATATTAAAAATAAATAAATAAATGAATAAATTTTTATTCAACAAGGGTGCATTAAATTGATCAAAAGTGACAGTAAAGACTAAAAAATTATATTTCATACAAAATGCTGTTCTTTTGAATTTTCTACATACCAAATAATCCTGAAGAAAAGTTATCATGATTTCCACAAGAATAATAAGCAGTTTTCAATGTTAATAATAATAAAAAACATGAATAATAATCGATTACCAATAATAATTGAGCACAATTCAGAATATTAGGGTGATTTCTGAAGGATCTAGAATAATGAGAAAAAAATGTTATTTTAAATGGTTAAAATATTTCACAGTATTATTGTTTTACTGTATTTTTAACCAAATAAATGCAGTCTTGGTGAGTATAAGAGACTTCTTTCATAAACTTTTATACATTTTAATTATTCCACACTTTTGACCACTAGTGTACGTTTATGTGGGATTGTGCCGTCTGTGTTACCTTGCAGTGGAGCAGGTGGAGGAGGAATGGCAGGTGGAGCGCTGTAAACTGGTAAGCAGTTGCTGGTGGCTTTGGCGCACAGATCCTCAGATGGTTTGGTGAAAGAGCTGTTGATTTGGCTGCACAGAGCGTTCAAGCTGTCCGCCTCTCCTGCCACTGATAGATCCATCTCTGGAACTGACACAAACCAATAGAAAGGTCAATCACATCTGTGTGGCTCATTTCAGTGGGCCATGCATGCAGTTTATGGGATTTTGCTTGCTAAAATATCCTGGATCTATGATATAAGGTAGAGATGCACTATACATTATTGTTCAATAGTTGAGTTTTTTTCCAGCAAGGATGCATTAAATTGACATCTATAATGTTAAAAAAGATTTCTATTTCAAATAAATCTATTCATATATAGTCTATTCATCAAAAAATCATGAAAAAATGTATCACAATGTATCAAATTCTTGAGCAGCAAATCAAAAATAAATAAATGAATACATTTTTTATTCAACAAGGGTGCATTAAATTGATCAAAAGTGACAGTAAAGACTAAAAAATGATATTTCATACAAAATGCTGTTCTTTTGAATTTTCTACATACCAAATAATCCTGAAGAAAAGTTATCATGATTTCCACAAGAATAATAAGCAGTTTTCAATGTTAATAATAATAAAAAACATGAATAATAATCGATTACCAATAATAATTGAGCACAATTCAGAATATTAGGGTGATTTCTGAAGGATCTAGAATATTGAGGAAAATATTTTATTTTAAATGGTTAAAATATTTCACAGTATTATTGTTTTACTGTATTTTTAACCAAATAAATGCAGTCTTGGTGAGTATAAGAGACTTCTTTCATAAACTTTTATACATTTTAATTATTCCACACGTACGTTTATGTGGGATTGTGCCATCTGTGTTACCTTGCAGTGGAGCAGGTGGAGGAGGAATGGCAGGTGGAGCGCTGTAAACTGGTAAGCAGTTGCTGGTGGCTTTGGCGCACAGATCCTCAGATGGTTTGGTGAAAGAGCTGTTGATTTGGCTGCACAGAGCGTTCAAGCTGTCCGCCTCTCCTGCCACTGATAGATCCATCTCTGGAACTGACACAAACCAATAGAAAGGTCAATCACATCTGTGTGGCTCATTTCAGTGGGCCATGCATGCAGTTTATGGGATTTTGCTTGCTAAAATATCCTGGATCTATGATATAAGGTAGAGATGCACTATACATTATTGTTCAATAGTTGAGTTTTTTTCCAGCAAGGATGCATTAAATTGACATCTATAATGTTAAAAAAGATTTCTATTTCAAATAAATCTATTCATATATAGTCTATTCATCAAAAAATCATGAAAAAATGTATCACAATGTATCAAATTCTTGAGCAGCAAATCAACATATTAGAATGATTTCTGAAAGATTATGTGACACTGAAGACTGGAGTAATGCATTACAGGAATATTATTTGAATATATTAAAATAGAAAGCAGTTCAATTGTAATAATATTTAAAAATGTTACAGCTTTGCTGTATTTTTGATCAAATAAATGCATCCATGGTGAGCATAAGAGACTTCTTCTTCAAAAGCATTACAAAAACGTACTGACCCCAAACTATTGAATGGTAGTGTATATCAGTATCATATCAATTATCAAACAATATTACAGATTTTTAAAATGTATCATGGTTCATAATGTGTGTTGGATGATATTTGATTTTTAATTGTGCATGCTAATTTTCCCTATTTTTACATTTAGATTACCATTGCTGTTGTGTATCACTCACTTAATCAAAGTTAATCTTTAATTACATTAACATGTAATGTTGTATGCAATCATTAGCAGATTTCAAAATGAATATCCATAACATGTCAGTAATTATCAGATTATCAGGATCACATTTTAATACTGGTGCATCTCTAATAAACACCTGCAGTTAAAAAAAACAACAACACATTTCATGTTCTGGTTTGTATTACAGCCCTCAAAGCAAGAAAAACATTTGGACTACATAAAATATGATGTCCTCAAAATTCCTGCATGTGTAGTCATTTACAATATTCCTAGATAAACCCCGTCAAACATGGCAGTGTTACAAAAACATACAACCCATAATTCCCCTTTTAGAATCTAGTCTAAGGGATCGAGCTAGAGATCAGAGACAGCAGTTCAATTCTCTGCAAAAACGTTAAATGTTATTTATAGAGCACTACACACTATACAGTATCAATGGAAAGCACCTGTAAATCACATATCTACAGGTAAATGCAACAGTTTATGGTCTGGAATACACGCTCAAATGATTTTATGGGTACAATCATAAGGTTTCAGTGCAAATAGAGTGCTTTTGTGCTTATTTGTTTGCAGGCTCAACATGAGATACATCTGAAATTTCCTCTGGTTGATGACGCACAGTAAACATAAATGACACATAAATGGCGGTCAGTACTATCACATGGGTACATAACAGTACTGGGTCAACATTACAGTTTTTACGCTGCTTGAGTACACAAAAACAACTAACCTGGGTTCTTGGTCTGGAAGTCCGTCTTGCGCTGCAGGGTTGATGGGAGATCATTCAAGCGTAGGGAGAGCTGCCGTTTGAAAGGTGAGTTCTTCTGGCTAAGTTGTGGAAAGCAGCGGAAAGAGCCCTGCCGTACCAGCTGCTCGATAGGAGCGTGGCGGCGTGGGATGGCGCGAGGCCCACCTGGCTCCGCTCGCTCCCCCGGTGAAGCCGCTCCCTCTGGAGGAGAAGCATTTCCAGGAGGCACTGCAGAAATGATGCATGCTTCTACAGAGAGGCACATTCACTAATCAGAGTCATTTTTTTTACAAAGAAAGCATTTGGTGTTTGAGAGTGATTGTAATGAGGCTGACCTTTCTTTTTGTCCTGCAGTTGTTTCATGATGTCCTCCCGGTCACTTTGCTGTCCAGCAGAGGAGACGCGGAAGGAGCCTTCCCTCACAAACGATGTGCGGCTTGCATCGAAGGAAGCCGTGACCCCGCACTCCTTCTCTCTGCGTTGCTTACGCTCAAGGCAAGCAGCAAAGGCGCATCCCACCGCATGACTCAAACGTTCGCCCTGATGTTGTGGAGGATGTTACATTAGCATCATGGCAATACTGTACACTCCAAAAAGATTTTTAATATGCTTCATCTTGGCAACACTGTAAAAATCTTTTTTTTTAATTTTTTTTTAGTTTTGTTGTCTTGTTCCAGTAAAATATCTCAAATATAAATTTAAGATATATATACATATATATATATATATACACAGTGGGTATAGAAAACAATCACCCCCCTTTAAAATAATCAAATTTTGTTGCTATGCAGCCTGAAATGAAGACGGACGCAGTTTTGTTTTATCCAGCTGTATTTACTCAGTGCAACTTATAACATCCAAGTGAAAGATATAACACCAATATGTCAGAAAAAATATTTAAAAACATAATCATCGAGTTGGAAAAAGTATCACCCCTTCCTAAAAATGACTTGTAAATTCAATCTGGTGTAGCTAATCACCTTCTCAATGGCACACAAAGCCATTTGACATTCAACTGTGATCAGCTGTGGTCATTTTGATTGGTTCACCATGAAACGAGCTTTCCTGGAGCATTTCAGTCCTTGGTAGGACTAAACTGAAGCAAACAATCAACTATGGGGGGAAAGGCACTGTCAAAAGATCTCCTGGGATAAAGTTGTGGACAGGCACACGTCAGGAGATGGATACAAAAAGGGTTTCAAAGGCTTTATCAATACCTAGAAGCAAAGTGAAGTCTATTATTAAGAAGTGGAAGGTATTTGATACAAAACAGACCCTCCCTGGATCAGGACGTCGCTCCAAACTGGATGAAAGAGCCAGGAGGAAACTAGTCAAAGAGGCAACCAAGAGGCCTACAGCAACTCTGAAGCAGTTGCAGGACTTTGCCAAAACGCACCTTGAAGATTCTGAGGCAGACTAAAATTTAAAAGGAGAAAAAGAATGTCCTTGCATGGCCCAGTCAGAGCCCAGACTTAAACCACACTGAAAATCTGTGGAGTGACTTGAAGACTGCAGTCCACAAACCGTCACCATCAAATTGAATTGAACTTGAGCAGTTCTGCAAAGAAGAGTGGGCAAATATTGCAATGTCTAGATGTGCAAAGTTAGTAGAGACAAATTCCAACAGACTAAAAGCTGTAATTAAAGCAAAAGGTGGTTCAACAAAATACTGAAACAAGGGGGTGATCCTTTTTCCAACTCTGTGATTCGGTTTTTTTTTTCTGACATATTGGTGTTATATCTTTCACTTGGATCTTATAAGTTGCACCGAGTAAATACAGCTGGATAAAACCAAAACTGTGTCCGTCTTCATTTCAGGCTACAAAGCAACAAAATGTGATTATTTTAAAGGAGGGTGATTATTCTCTATACCCACTGTTTTTATGTATGGATGGATAGATAGATAGATAGATAGATAGACATGTAGATTTATGCTTAAAACAATAAAAAAAACTTTTACCCAATGAGCAAAGAAAAAATAAACTTAATTCAAGAAACGAAAACAAGAATTACCGTTTTACTTTGTAAGTAAATGTATCATGTTTTGATATTTTTAATGGAGAATGAAAGATAAAAAAAAATTATAATAAAATTATTATATACTGACTATATAATTATATAGTCCGTATTTATGAGTAGCTCGGTTAGTCTGTGTTTGCATACACTGTTTTGCTATTGCTGTTATGGGACGGACAAAAACATTGTATGGTCACAAAATGTTGTTTTTGTCTAGACTAGTATTGGGATCCTAATCAAAAAAAAAAATTCCATTTCATTCTAGTCCTTAATGTGTTTTTCACTGTGCCCCAAGTGCAGATAACAGTCTCTAAGCGTTTATTCCGGTTGAGATAACACTGCCATAATCCCTATCTTAATCCCACTTTGCGGGGAATAGAGTCTGAAGAATTAATCCCCGCTGGGTTCTCCTCACCGAGTCCTTCAAGGCCATGAAGCAGTGGCACATCCAGCGGCGAGTCGTTCCATCACGACAGATGTAGGAGAATGCCTTATCATAATTACGGTCAGGTGCGCAGAAGGACACCTTCTCAATGGTCTGGTCAACAATGAGGTCCTACAGAGAAAATAAAAAAGGGCAGATCGGTTGTTGGTTGTAGTAAATAAAGCTTTAAAATACAAATAAAAAGTAAGTAATATATTTTGAAAGCGCTCTGTGTCAGTAGCAAGACACTGTTTTTGTGTTTAGTCAATATTTAGTCAAGAATGTATTATTGTATTGGGTTTTATATTATTATATTGGGTAAAAAAAATACGTACAATTCAAGTCATAGAGACAATGACCTTAATACATCTCTTATATGATGAACAATTTTCCAATTTCTAATTTTTTTTCAATTTTGATCAAATCAATTTTTATATTTTTGTGGTGCATAATATAAAAAAGCTGTTTAATTGTCCTGAGATTGTGATGTAGAAAAAAGTTCTGAGGAAATACCCTAACATTTCAAAAGGCTTTGTTTAAACATTATTTTCATGACATGGCAAGGTCATTTCAAGTTATCAAATAATATAAACCCAAGAAAATATCATAATTCATTCATGAAAATATTTAAAAGAAAATAATTAAAAATAATTATTAAGATGATGTGCACTCATATGTATTAAAGGTGTAAAAAAACGTTTATTTATTTTTAATTTTTCTTTATAATTGACACCACCACAAAAGTTTAGTGTCTGTCATTTATTTCTCTAATACTCACCAATATGCATTTATTTGGTCAAAAATACAGTAAAAACAGTAATATTGTGATGTATTATTATAATTTAAAAGAACTGTTTCCTGTTTGAATATAATTTTAAAATGTAATTTATTCCTGTGATGCAAAGCTGAATTTTCAGCAGCATTGCTCCAGTCTTCAGAGTCACACGATCCTTCAGAAATCACTCTAATATGCTGATTTGCTGCTCAAGAAACACTTCTTATTATTATCAATGTTGAAAACAGTTTTGTTGCTAAATATTTTTGTAGAATAGAAAGTTCAGAAGAACAGCATTTCAAAAGAACTAGAAAGAATAGAACAAATATTTTTAAAAGCATTGAAGTATTTAAAAAGTCTTACCCCAAACTTTTAAATGGTAGTGTATTATTAAAACATACATGTATTAAAATATTATAAATTGTTATTAAATCCCTGGATTTGATGCATATGGCATAATAGTGTTTCAAAAACATAAAACCAACATGCATACCAATTTTAAATTACATCCCAGGAACCAGAAAGCCACATTTTAAACTAGATTCTTCTTTATTCTTATTTGTCCAAGACCCGACCACATTATACCGTTTTGTCCTTTTGATTCTTCTAACATGACTAAAGCTTTTTGTGTAGCCTGGACCTCCCACTGTAACAGTGGCTAGTGTTTCCTTTTTAGGGGGCCAAAGTAAATACATAATGAATGAGCTGAACACTGTAGAAGGGGTAGGTGAGAGGTAAAGCAGAGGAAGATTGGGTCGAGGTGAGGGGCCCATTCATTGTTAGCCAATTTTGGAGACTGCTGACTCATCTCAGTTGTCATAAGACAGTCCGGTCTTGTAATCAATAACACTTTTAGGGCTCGACAGTAAGTAGATGCCCAGGACAGTTGAAGGAATACAAGAAAGTTTATCATTTGCATGTGTTTTGGCAATTGAAACATTGAAACCATCAAGTGCAAAGAGACGTACTTGGTACTTGCGCAATATGAGAAAATAAGTTCTCTTTTGCATCGTATTGTGCTTGAAATACACACAAAATTATGACAAAATATCCATCTTGGCAAGTATCCTCAAAAACACAGTTGGTTATGTCTTAAATGAACATGAACATCTGAGAAAGAAATTGGATGTGTATCAGTATATTGGATCTGTGCATTAGGTCTTAAAGTGACAGCAGCCTAATATGCCTCTGCTGTCTGTTCCATTAATATTAACCAAACAATAATTGCTTCCAGCTATCTATAATACTGCTTTATCCAGTGAAAAACTTGTCTTGTCTTAATCAGGAGAGAAATATGTACAGATCAAGCACCATTTACAGTTGAGAGGACAACTTTTTCACTGGAGGAAGTGTCATTAAGGATTATGGACTCACATTTTGGCCAGAAGTGACAGTTTAAAGTTAACATTTCTTAATGATGTATTTGTTCTTTTTAAGCATGTAGCTTTTCACAAGATGTTAATTGATGGACTGGAGTTTGGACTCTCATTCTGACGGCACCCATTCACTGCAGAGAAACCATTGGTGAGCAAGTGATGTAATGCTAATCCAGATTTGTTCTGATGAACAAACAAACTCATCTACACCTTGGATGACCTAAGGATGAGTACATTTTCAACAGATTTTCAGTTTTGGGTGAACTTTTCCTTTAATCTATTTAATATTTACAGTGAAAACTATCCAGTGTTATTTTGCATTTGATTATTCAGTTTCTGTACCTGAAAAATACTGTTTATTTCGTTTGTGTCTTTATTCTATTGTATTTATTTGTACTTAATTTATTACTGACTGTTCATTTGTCTTTATTAATGCTATGATATAACATTACTAAAGCATTTTAATATAATAATGTTATAATAGGCTAGTAGTTTTTGGTTTCAAATTTGGAATGTAGAATTGTGAAAATTTTGGTGTCATAATAACCTTATTTATTAGAATACAGGGTTACATGGTCAAAAACAATAAAAACATTAACTATTATTTATTTATTAATTTTTGTTGCGGGGCTATTGAAGATTTTGGCAGAGCAAGGAAAAATTTAGACCACTAGTCCAAGTGGGCCAGTAGAAAAAATATTTAGTGTTGAGCACTGCCTTTTATTATTATTAATATATTGACAAGTGAAGTTTAACAAGAGAGAGGAGAGAGGAGGCGGTGCAGGACAGGAAGGATTAGGTGGTTTGAACTCATTATGTGAGACCTTTGACCTTTTCTGGTTAACTTTCCGGGTTTTGTCTGAGGGAAGGATGTTATATTAATCCCCAAACTTTGAAAAGAAAAACCCAACTGTGAGAGACACGGGAACCCTTGGCCTTAAAAGTCATCTCGTGTCTGAGACGGTCTAAGTGATGTCTCATGAAGCGGGATGGTCATGTGACGGGTCTTTTGGAGGCCTGCTAGCTTCCTCCTACAGCATGTTTTGTGTTTCCTACAGATCTTTTCTCTTTGCTGACGAACTTGGCTAATTAATGGCTTGGGAGTAGAGGTCTACACGGAGGACCCGAGACCCGAAGGGTTCGGGGCTATATTTTAAATGGTCAGCCGGGTCCGGGTCGGGTCCCAATCTCTTACTTCGGGTCCCGGGTCTGTTTAACATTGTGTGTAATACCCAAGTCTATCAGACTCGGAGAACGCCCGGCTGTTATCAGAGTCAGTCAGCGCTGTGCGTGTGTTGTTTTGTAACTTTCAACTTGAAAAATTAGGATGAGAAAAGTGTGAGTCGGTAATTTGAAATGA
>NW_015505915.1:115151-135110 GCF_001515645.1 Sinocyclocheilus grahami | reverse complement strand
CTTGGCAAATAGGATTGTGTGCATCACAGTCAGGTACAAGGGAGAAGGCTTCTTACGTTATTTAAGACAAAACGTTTAATTTTCGCAACTAGTTTATCGACTTGTTAATAGCAATTTGCTGTGGAATATGTGCCGATCGGGTCCAGTCGGGTTTGTGTCTTCCCGGCCGGGTTCGGGTCCATCTTTCAAATAATTGACGGTCCGCGTCGGTTACGGGTAGTACATTTTTGACATTTCTCGGTTCTGCACGGGCCCGGGTCCAACTTTCAAAATAATAGACGGGTCCGGGTCGGTTCAGTGTAGCACATTTACGGGTCTCTTCGGGTTCGGGTATGAATTTTTGGACCCGTGTAGACCTCTACTTGGGAGCTTTTCGGGGCTTCAAAGACTTTTTTGTTTGTTTTTTTACCGTCGATTAATAGCTTTCAATGGACACACAACAAAATGCCTACACAAACTTACCTTGGTTTTGTCGTCCACTACTCTCAACCCATCGGCAGACACCCAAAGCACAGCCTTGACAGTTTTTTTCCCACTCTGAGAAGAAATAATGGAACAAAATCAGCCTTTTGTCACAACAGGATATTATCACTACTGCAGAGGTTTTGATTTGCTCTGCATTAACCATGCTAACACAAGAATTTGTGCTATTTTTGACATTTCCATGACAGGTTTAGCTTTTGTCAGCTCAATTTGTACTGAGCATTCAAAATGCCATCAATAAAATGCACCTGTGTTCGTTGTCCATAACATACGCCTTGCCCATACCATGACCCCACCGCCAGCATGGGCCACTCGATTCACAACGTTGACATCAGCAAACCGCTCACCCACACGACGCTATACGCACTGTCTGCCATCTGCCCTGTACAGTGAAAACCGGGATTCATCCGTGAAGAGAACACCTCTCCAAAGTGCCAGATGCCATCGAATGTGAGCATTTGCCCACTCAAGTCGGTTACGACGACGAACTGCAGTCAGGTCGAGACCCCGATGAGGACGACGAGCATGCAGATGAGCTTCCCTGAGACGGTTTCTGTCAGTTTGTGCAGAAATTCTTTGGTTATGCAAATGATTGTTTGGAGGTGAAGATGCTGGATGTGGAGGTCCTGGGCTGGAGTGGTTACACGTGGTCTGCGGTTGGATGTACTGCCAAATTCACTGAAACGCCTTTGGAGACGGCTTATGGTAGAGAAATAAACATTCAATTCACGGGCAACAGCTCTGGTGGACATTCCTGCAGTCAGCATGCCAATTGCACGCTCCCTCAAAACTTGCGACATCTGTGGCATTGTTCTGTGTGATAAAACTGCACATTTTAGAGTGGCCTTTTATTGTGGCCAGCCTAAGGCACACCCTGTGCAATAATCATGCTGTCTAATCAGCATCTTGATATGCCACACCTGTGAGGTGGATGGATTATCTCGGCAAAGGAGAAGTGCTCACTAACACAGATTTAGACAGATTTGTGAACAATATTTGAGAGAAATAGGCCTTTTGTGTACATAGAAAAAGTCTTAGATCTTTGAGTTCAGCTCATGAAAAATGGGGCAAAAACAAAAGTGTTGCGTTTATAATTTTGTTCAGTGTATAATTAAAAAATATATATTTATTTTATTCAGCAAGGATGCATTAAATTAATAAAACTTTACAGAAATCTTATGCAAAATTATAAAAAAATAAAAAAAACGTGTACTATTCAAAATGATGGTCTTTTGAACTTTCTAATCAACAAAAAAATATTTTAAAAAATATAGGCCTATATAGCATTGCATCCAAACACATTATAATAATTAGTATTATTAATAATAATATAAATAATATATTAAAATAGAAAACTGTTATTTTACATTTAAATAATATATTACAATATTACTGTTTATTGTGTTTTTAATCAAATAAATGCAACCTTGAAGAGCATAAGAGAATTCTTTCAAAAATAATAATAAAAAAATACTGACCCCAAACTTTTGAATAGTAGGGAATTATTATTATTATTATTATTATTATTATTATTATTACCATATCAATGTTTAATTTTACCAAATTTGACATGGTTGTCTTTATAATATCAGGCTTTTTTTCTCACAGTTTAAATGTGTCTAATATATATACAGCTGCCTTATTACTTTAGGACAGGAGTTACTCTGAGGTACTGCAAGGCAGCTCTCTAGGTTTTGGAACAGGGTTTAAATCTTTCAGTGAATCTGTTGTGAGTGCACATCTGTCTGAGAGAGTGCAGGTTAGGACACTGTGAAATGCTTTTAATCTGAAAAAAAAAAAACCCAGCAGGAATAAGTAAAAGTGAAGGATGCAACTGAAACAAGAAACATTTAGGGAATTCAGCTGACGTTACAAGTATCCCAAAAGTCACTGTCCAAATTTGCTAAAACAGCAGAACACTGAGGAACAAGAGAATGGTAGAATGGAATTATTATTATTATTATTATTATTATTATTATTATTATTACCATATCAATGTTTAATTTTACCAAATTTGACATGGTTGTCTTTATAATATCAGGCTTTTTTTCTCACAGTTTAAATGTGTCTAATATATATACAGCTGCCTTATTACTTTAGGACAGGAGTTACTCTGAGGTACTGCAAGGCAGCTCTCTAGGTTTTGGAACAGGGTTTAAATCTTTCAGTGAATCTGTTGTGAGTGCACATCTGTCTGAGAGAGTGCAGGTTAGGACACTGTGAAATGCTTTTAATCTGAAAAAAAAAAAACCCAGCAGGAATAAGTAAAAGTGAAGGATGCAACTGAAACAAGAAACATTTAGGGAATTCAGCTGACGTTACAAGTATCCCAAAAGTCACTGTCCAAATTTGCTAAAACAGCAGAACACTGAGGAACAAGAGAATGGTAGAATAAGGAACAAGCACAAGCTCAAAGCAGAATGAGATAAAGGCTTTGGGGGGTTGGGGAAGAAGAGAAAATAAATGAAGTGACTGTGTAGACAGACACAGCGGGAACTGCCAACATGGGGATGAAAGAGCAGAGTATATATGAACAGATGGAGGGGCCCCAAAGACAAGGGCCACACACATAGACAGTGTCACACAGACAGCACTAGTGGGTGAAAAGTTTTTACATGATAAAAAACATTACTTATTACAGTTCTGCTCCGACAATTCAGTAATGAGATTTGCAGGCTCAGGATATGACTATTGACAGAGCAGCAATACTGAAGATAATAGCCATCGACAGAGAAGCTACGCTCCATAAAGATCCATTTTTTAAATAAATGAGACTTTGTAGACTCTCAGTACATTAAATCCTAAGCCTTCACAGGTCCTCAAAGAGCATATGGTCTCCTGCAATGAGGAAAGCAGGACGTGTGGAGCTCTACAAATGGATGGGAATCAGTCTGTGTGTAAGCCCAAGATATATGTCTTTTTTTTTTTTTCTGGCTATGCATGATTCAGTTTGACCTACACAAAGACTATATACAAATTTACACTATGCACACATTTTAAACACTTTTTGATTTATATGGATTTTGAATAGAGATGGCAATCAAACAATTTCTAGACAATTAAATATTTTAGAGCTAATATAGAAATTTCTATTTCTTTTCAAAATTAAGTTTTGTACTTAATAAGCAACTGACCTAAATGGCATTTTTAGGGCATTTTCCAGATGCATCATCATCATCATAATAATAATATCACTACATAATTTTCACATTTCTGACTTATCCAGTGATTTTTATGAATAGATAATTAACAGCTATTTTTATTATTATTTTATAGAGATGGCACTCAAACAGAGCAATTTCTAGGCAAATAAATATTTTAGAACAGAAAAACTACAAAAATGTATATTCACAATAGAAATTTCTATTACTCGATCAAATTAATTTACATACGTTTTCATGACCTGAGAATGATAAATTAATTATTTCCTGATATTTCCAGCTGAACTCATGTAAACTGAGTTAAGATGGAAATACATAGTCCTTACTGACTGACTGCACATATGTACAAAAGAGCTTATTTGGCTGCCAGTTTGCTTTTTACAGCAAGCGTATGTTTTATTGAGTGAGAACGGAAAGCACTACAGCAACTCGCCACTTTCAGTTTTTTCACTGCTTCTTCGCACACATGCATCCCTCTGGACTCCTCTACCTCCACCAGACCGAGGTACTGCAGAAAGAAAAAGGAGAAAAAGAGAGGAAAACAGAGAGAGAGGTCAAAACCGAAGAAATCCACATTTTCTATATTTGGACGACATTTGCAATGCGTTGTGAAAAAAATAAATCACTGCTCTGTAATTTTTTTGCTGAGGTTATGTGAGAAAAACAGACAGGAACACAAATTTACTCTAACTCTTCAGGGGAAACTAGTCCTGTCCAAACAGAGCTAGTGTAGATTTCAATGAGGAACCTGTTGAAAACACAGCTGAGGATTTATTTTGTGGGACATTTCGCCCAGCCTAAACCAATCAAAATGTCCTCACATGGACACAATTAATAGTCATCAAGCCAGTGTTAAGTGATTATGGTGGCCATGAGGACAGAGGCCATTACAGGATTACATCTCAGTCACAAAGAGACTTCTGATGCCTCAGGCTGGAGAGTAAAATTAGGCTGGAGAATTTAATTATGCAAGATCCACTGCAATACACTGATTTACTTTATGATACAGACCTTCTTTAGTCTTGAAAGAGCCTCTTTTCATTTCAAAATAATATTGTCAAATGATTTCAATCGAATCAATTACATGATATGCTCATTAATCACATATATCAATATTTTGAGAGGAAAAGCCATTTTGTGAGAATTATAAAAGGTGAATTGATTTATTTGTTTGACTTTAATATCAATACTAGCCACATTCTGGGAAATTATTCATTCTGTTATTTCTTGAAATATATTTTTATACTAAATAAATGTTACATTGATAACCCTGTTTCAAAGTCATTAAAATATTCACATAATTACCTATTTCATGTATTTTTACATGATATACCCTACCGTCCAAAAATTTGGGGGTCATACTTTTTTTTTTTTTAAAGAAATTCATACTTTTATTTAGCAAGGATGCACTGAAAAGATTTTACATTGTTTCAAAAGATTTCTATTTCAAATAAATTATGTTCTTTTGAACTTTCTATTCATCAAAGGATCCTGAAAAAAAAATTTATCACTGTTTCCACAAAAATATTAGTAGAACAACTGTTTTCAACACTGATAAGCAGCAAATCAGCATATTAAAATGATTTCTGAAGGATCATGTGACACTGAAGTTGAAAATTCAGCTTTGCATCAGAAATAAATGACCAAATCTATTCAAATGGAAAACAGTCCTTTTAAATTGTGATAATATTTACTATATTACTATTTTTACTGTATATTTGATCAAATGTAATGCAGCCTGCTGAGCACAAGAGACTTTCAAAAACATTCAAAATAGCTTACCGACCCTAAACCTTTGAACAACTAAACAACACTCCTTAACATCCTATTCCAGCCATCAGCATGATGTTATTATCGTGTGGGGGTTTGGCGAGTCACCCTTTAAGTGCAAGTCTGTGTTTGTTCAAAGCTCTATAGCTTTTGGCCCTCAGCCAGACACTGTGAAGGTGTTACTGACTTTCAACCCTTTCAAAAGTCAATCTACATCTGGATATTCCCATTAAATTAATTTCCGTTTTCCCTCTTGCACTAGTATTGCTTTTAAACAACAGTCTCTTAGTATGATTTTTTTTCATTCAAAAACTCTCTCTGTTAATGCTTAGATCAGCATATGGGAACATCATAAACTACACTCTACAGACATTTATATCGGCCAAGTTTATTTCATAACATTAGTTCAAATCTAAATTAAACTGATCTACTTTCTTTATACACTTTCCTAGCCTTATTGTGAATGATGTTCCAAAGAAAGAAAATGTTTTGGTAATCTTTAATCAAAATGTCATATCCTTTTGCCAATATTGGTTGCAATGGCTAAAGTAATTTTGCCTGCTGAAAGCCTTGTGTGACCACACTTTTAGATCATGTTCATCTTATTAAAGCAAGATGTCTGTTAACAACCCTCTGGATGAATTTGGAAGCCCTGCCATTTAAGTTCTCAACTCACCCGGACAGGAAAGTTGCATTTGCCCTTTCGTACAGCCTCTTCGTCTGCCTGCCATTGGTGCGGCCGGCTGGCCTCCGGCATGTAGGTGGGCTTCTTCCTGTGCAGACTCTGACGCAGCTTATTCATCTCCACACTCTCAAACTCTCTGTTGCTGAGAACAAAAAAAGAAGACAGGTTAGTAAGAGTACATACATATCATGAACAAAACAGCCCTTATTTCACCTCAGGATCAACGTGACTTCTGACTTCAAAAAGTCAGATTTATTAGGTCACACACTAGCTGGGTATCAAGTGAATGTTGACACATCATACAGAAGGCAATATTTCCAGCCATGCTGGACAGGCAGGATGTAATCAGTCTGATTTGAATTTCAAAAACTGCCACCAATACTTAGTAATTAAATCCAAACTACTTATTGCATATTTTGGGTTTGCAAATAACCATGATATATTGGATTAAACAGGAATTGTAGAGAATGTATTCACCTCTGTCTAAAAAACAATTGCTTTGCTCCCAAGCGGCCTATTTATGCAACATAATTAGGTCATTCATTCTACCCTTAATTTGCATTGGTAATTTTAAATTCTGATGCACAACAGCACAAAGCCAGGCTGCTCTGAAGAATGCAAATATCTGAAGCTGGTTAGTCCAAGTTAAACATTCACATTATAACAATTCCACTGAGGAAAATATACAGTAGTACACATACTAAGACTTTTAGCGTTTAAGAAAATTAAACACTAGCTCAATCAACAATGACATTTCTGTCAGAGCTTCTTCGCCCTTGTATCATTCCAAACCCATAACGCATTAATTCTTCAGTGAAACACAAAAGAAGATATTTTGAAAAATGTCCTAGCTGCTCTTACAAAAAGGTAAATGGGGACTGACACTAAAATAAAAAACAGCAGTCCATATAACGTGTGCAGTGTTCAAGTCAGTGTTATTTTAGTATTATTTATATACAATTATAGTTCAGTTTTTTTTATTTAAATTTTTAGTATTTTTGTCCTTTTATTTATTTTAGTTAGTTTTTAATATTATATTTATATTTATATTATTTCAGCTTTATTTCAATTAACAAAAAATGTTTATATATATATATATATATATATATAGTTAACAATAATAATAACAATATACATGCATTTAAAAAATCCTTAAAACAGGTTTGGATTTAAAATAAATAAATACAGGATTTTCTGTATTCTTTTTAAATTCTTTTTTCATCTCACTTTTACATTAAAAAAAGACACGTTTTAAGAGAGTTTAGCATCATCATTACCATCTTTTGACATGGTTTGGCATATCTTCTCGTTGAAAAGTTGTAAACTTCACACAAACGGTTGTAACTGTGTTCCTCAATATGAACCACTTGCCAAACAACCGCATTTACTTGTATAGCTTCACGTCAGTGGCCAAAAAGCGCACGTTTCCCAAAGCCCTGAAGCTTTACAGGTAACAGGTGCCAGACATGGAGCGCCGGAAGTACCACTATGAACGTCTGGCCCATAGTCCAGATGTATACACCCAAAACACACCCACATATTCAAAAGACCACATGCTGCTATGAATGAGTGTGTTTTTTTTAATAGCCGTGGTGTCTAGGTCTCTCCGAAGGTTTTACTCAGCTCTGGCACGCGCCTGTTGCTGAGCTTGACATATCACGCAGGGGTCAGATGGGATACGCAAGAATCGCTCAGCAGACTGGCACCTGCCCGAGTATGTGGTGGGAATGAGCAGCTGAATAAACCACATGGCATTTTTAATGAGGCAATGCCAACGGGACATTACGGCAATGTCAGAGTGTCTGAATGTTTAGGGGTTCTTGATCAAGATGACCAAGAAGTCAGTGCTTTTGCTGGAAGAGGAAAGGGAGGGGCTTCTGAGATTCTGTTCTACTTTCAGGGTTGATCTCATGGCTTGAAAGGCTGCCAACTCTACAGAACAGCAAAGAGAGAGAAAAAGACATTCAGAGACAGAGAATAGGCCAAAAGCCAGAGAGAGAAAGAGAAGAGACTTTATAAGGAGAAGAAAAAGGGAGCTTGAGATGTAGAAGGGGAGGGAGACTAAACACGCTTATTGAATCTTATTGAGGTCACAGTCCTAATGTGTGTCGCTGACACTGTGGTGCCAGTCACAAATATCATGCCTGATGCAGCACCTGACCATCAATGCTAGGAATGTCAAAATGACATGTTTTTCAAAACCAGTGAGTTGGCTGGACAACTAGTTGACTAATTGATCCTAAACCCTGCATTAGGCTGGTTTGAGGTTCACCTGGCATTTCTTAAGGGGCAATAACATAAGATGTATTGGTGTTCAACAGCTTAAATAAAGAAATTAATTAATTAATAAAAAGTTATACCATTTAAAGATGACAATTAACATTATGAGATATGATGCAATTGTCAAACATGTCTGTAATTAGTGAAGTACCAATATTAATTGTCAATATTAATAGACAAATATTTTCATAACATGGCTGATAAACAGTCAGTGTTATTTAAGGATTATTTATATACTACCACATTACTTATTAATATTTTGAATTAGCTTTTATTTTTATAGATTCAGTTTAATTTATATTTTAGTTTAGGTTTTATTAATTTTGTAATGTGCTTTCGTCATTTATTTTATCATTATGTTTTAATTTTTCTATATATCTTTAATTTATTTTTATTTATGATTTAATTTAGCAATTGTAGTACTAGACCACTTAGTTGCCAGGGCAACATTTCTAGCTTTTGTTGAAATGTTTTAAGTTTAATTTTCATCTAATATTTATATTAATTTTATATCAGTGTTATTTCAAATACCTGAAATGATTTTTAATAGTTTTAGTTAACAATAACTACACCTTAATCTACACATTTTGTCTAAATAAAACAAAAAAGACTAAAATGTATTCGTATAATGTAGGGTATGAAAAATAGATATCAATTTTGTGAAATATTACATGTTATGTGTGTTTTTAAAGGGATCGTTTACCTTCAGTGTTTTCATACAATTTCATACAATGGAAGTCAATGGGGACCAGCAATTGAAGATGAACTATGCCTTTAAGTGAGTGTTAGATGATGATAAAGTTTATCTAAATGTAAAAATATGGAAAATTGGAATGCACAATTAAATATCCAACATCGACCGATTTAATAAATCATATCCAGAAAAAACAAAATGATACTGATATCATGAATCTCTAATCTGAATGTGTAAACGTGTTTAATTGAATAACGACTACTTTAAAAATTTAAGCAAGGTTTACCTGAAAATTTTATTCAATTTCAATTTATATGTTATTAAATGTTTATAACATTTAAATAAAAGTGTCTGTTCAGTAACATATAGTTTGTGCTGTGGTATCAAAACTGGTTTTGTAAATTGTGAAATTTCATAG
The DNA here is from genome assembly GCF_001515645.1 of Sinocyclocheilus grahami. Taxonomy (NCBI): domain Eukaryota; kingdom Metazoa; phylum Chordata; class Actinopteri; order Cypriniformes; family Cyprinidae; genus Sinocyclocheilus; species Sinocyclocheilus grahami. The sequence continues at coordinate 125,619 of NW_015505915.1, read as the reverse complement.
ATTTTGGTATCGCCTACTAATATCAACACATAAGGCAAAGAAAACAATTTGTTCTTGAGAGATCCCTATGAGACTTTCCAGGGAAATTTCCGAAACATGCATGTGAAAGTCGCACAACAGCCATAAGAGCCACCCAAGCCATTGCATGGAAATGATTTCATCACCAAATGAAAACCAACTGGAGAAACATGGGTAGAGTGAACCAAGACTAAATCAAAACAACACATTCATAACTTCATAAGCACAAAACATTTGGCAGATCACTTCTCTTTATGTGTCTGTGTGATGGCCCAACCATATACCCCATCAGATTTAGACAAATATCTTGGTAAACAAGACATAAAAATGATATATTAATATTGTGAATACTCTTGGTGTCACGGTGCGCCTACGGTGAGGAGCGAGGAACAAGGAACGAGGAGAACGCTGGAAAATCAGGACACACGGTCTTTATTGACAGTGACACTACAGGAATCACACGTCGGATACGGGGATTGACGATCAATACCGGACGGGCAACGAGGGGCAGAAAACACTTTAAATACACTGAAACTAATGGGACACACCTGGGAACAATGGAACAGAACAGGGAACACCTGGAACAAATGATAACAAAATCAGGACAGGAACAGGAAGACCAAATAAGGAAATAAACATAACATGGAGCACGTGGGGGAAGGAAACACATACAGACACGGAACAGAGTCTGACATTACTGTGGGCACCCTGGAGACTGGTGCAGGACTGGGACACACGAGGAATACCTCAAGGGCGGATCAGGCAGTCCAGGTTGCCATGGCGGCACAGGGAGCTCAGGGGCCATGACGGAGCAGGGAGCTCTGGAAGCCATGGCGGAGCAGGCAGCTCGGGGAGCCATGGCGGTTCAGGTAGACTAGGAAGCCATGGCAGAGCAGGCAGACTAGGAAGCCATGGCGGAGCAGGCAGCTCGGGGAGCCATGGCGGTTCAGGTAGACTAGGAAGCCATGGCAGAGCAGGCAGACTAGGAAGCCATGGCGGAGCAGGCAGACTAGGAGGCCATGGTTGAGCATACAGTTCAGGAGGCCATGGCGGAACATGGAGCTCGGGGAGCCCTGGCGGAGCAGGCAGCTCAGGAGGCCATGGCTTGGCCTCGCTACTCGCCCCGGCCACTACGGACGGACCCATACTACCCCCCCCCAAAAAAAATCATTGGGTAGAATATCGTGTTTAGAGGCCCTCCGTAGGCCTAACTTGGGAACAGTGGCCCTCCCTGGGCTTGACTTGGGGACTGGAGTCTTCTCTGGGCTAAACTCGGGGACTGGAGCCTTCTCCGGGCTAAACTCGGGGACTGGAGCCCTCACTGGGCTAAACTCGGGAACAGGAGCCCTCCGTGGGCTGGATTCGGGGGCTGGAGCCCACACTGGAGCGAGCTCTGGGGCTGGAGCCGACACTGGAGCGAGCTCTGGGGTGGGAGCCGACACTGGAGTGAGCTCTGGGGCTGGAGCCGACACTGGAGCAAGCTCTGGGGCTGGAGCCGACCGCCTTCTCCTTCTTTGATTCCCCTTTAGGTTCGGGGTGAAAGGCGTGGTCTGCGGGCTTGAGTGAGCTGTGGCCGGCGGGCTTGACTGAGGAACGGCCGACGGGCTTGGGAATGGAACAAGGAACGAAGAGAATGCTGGAGAATCAGGATACACAGTCTTTATTGACATTGACACCACAGGAATCCCACGTCGGATACGGGGATTGACGATCAATACCGGACGGGCAACGGGGGGCAGAAAACACTTTAAATACACTGAAACTAATGGGACACACCTGGGAACAATGGAACAGAACGGGGAACACCTGGAACAAATGATAACACAATCAGGACAGGAACAGGAAGACCAAATAAGGAAATAAACATAACATGGCGCACGTGGGGGAAGGAAACACACACAGACACGGAACAGAGTCTGACACTTGGCTACTCTGAGAAGCATATGATAACTGATTTACTTTAGAATCATATAGCAAATTCACATAGAAATAATACTTTAAATGAACAATAACAACATTTTTTAAATGTTATGGCTTGATGAGGCACCTGCATGAGTTGAATGGACTACTTTTTATGCTACTTTTTAGGATGCTTTTGTGTGCTTTTTGAAACTTGTAAGAGAATGTGAAAGCGAATAATGAATGAATTCTCATTTCTGGGTGAAATATTCCTTTAAGGTAATGGGTTTAAAGAGAGAAGATGAAAGAGAGAGAAAGAAACAGTGCAGTGAAAGGGCTAAAAACTCACTTAGGATGCTTCGCTGAGCATGAGGCCTATAGCGTTACAAGTAAATAACAAATCAAAAATGGCCCCTAGAGCAAGAGGTACAAAAGAACATCTTAAGCTCCTCTGCGCCATCTCAGTTTGACTGTAGTGAAACTGATGAGGTAAAGCCTGCAGTACGACACGAACTACAGTAGAGAGGCGGAGGAGCAGATATAGCCTTTGTCTCATTATTGCTAAAATCAATGCCCTCAGTGCAAGGAATCAAACCGTGGCAGCTGCCTGCGCTCATTTCAGAGACACTGTGGGTGGACAGTGTAATAGAGGCTTTTTGGATGCTCTCGCAAAAGGGAATAATTGTAGCATGACACTCCAGTCTCTTACGGTAGGCTGTGCGCAGGCCCGGTAACTGGCACTGAGAGGACAACGGGGAAATAGTCACTCAAGATTTATTTCAGCAGCGATCAAATGGATGGTTTAGCTAAAATTTTTAATTCTGTTATTATTTATTCCATCCTCATTATGTACTCACTCTCTTGTCATTTCAAACCTGTGTAATTTTTTTTAATATTTTTTATTTTAATGTGGAACGTTAATTTTTTTTTTTTTTAAGAATATTCATGCCGCTCAATGAAAATAAATGTGATCAGTGGCCATCAAGCTCCATAAAGAACATTTTAATGTTTTTTTTTTCTTGAAGCCCCTAATCACAATATGCTTTAATTGTATGGAAAACAGGAGCTCAGATATTCCTCAAAATATTGTATTTTGAATTCAGCAGAACAAAAAATGTCACACAGGTTTGGATTGACATGAGAGAGTGTAAATAATGACAGAAATTTTTGGTCAATTATTCCTTCAACGCCCTAGAATCCCAAAGTTATGTTATCATGAAACAAGCAATAAAATTTTCTCCAATATAAACATTTAGACCAATTCAAAATAATTATGACAGATAACTGACAAATAACCAATACTAAATTCTATACTAATATGTCTAAATAAAGTAACAATAATACGCTGAAAAAATCAATCATTTGAAATGCTACAATTAATTTATTAGTGTTTTCAAAGTTGCAAGACAGCAGAGATAATATAAATGTAAAATTAGTAGAAATAAGTATAAACAATTAAATAGCTAATACCAACCAATACATTTAAAAATATATATACATATTATATCGGATATCGGATGACAACCGATATGCTACCAATATAGCATGCATCTATAAATTCAATGCTTACTACCGTTTTTAAAATTAATACTTATACTCTGCAAGGAAGCATTAAATTGATCAAAAGTGCTAAAGACTTACTTCAAATAAATTTTCTATTAATCAAAGAAACCTCACAAAAAATTACCATGGTTTCCATAAAAACATTAAGCAGCACAACTGGATTAAACATTGATGACAATTCAAAATGTTTTTTTGGTTTTTTTTAAACACCGAATCAGTATTTTCTAATGATTTCTGAAGAATCATGACACTGAAGACTGGAGCAATGGCTGCTGAAAATTCTGCTTTGCATCACAGGAATACATTTTATAATCTATTCAAACAGAAAACAGTCATTTTAAATTGCAATAATATTTCACAATATTACTATTTGTACTGTATTTTTGGTCATATAAATCCTGCCTTGAAAGTTATTGTGTCTTATTTCACCAAATAATTAATTAAGTAACACCCCCCACACATTTGTGGAGGACAGATACAGATCCACCCGCCCATGACCCAGTTTCAGTACCTTATAGACCCCATTTGCAAACATCATCTGACCCAGGGAGCAAAGGCAACTTGTTTCTCTGGCCATCTGCCGCAGCACGGCTAAAGAAGCTGCACCATATCACACCTGTTCAGATTGAGGTTACACTCACACACACATAAACATGACACCCGCATATGTCAAATACAGACATGAGTAATGGTGTTTGCAGATGACAAGGGAAAAGGGGTCAGATCAAATATTTATCCTAAGAGAAACTAGCCTTTGCTAATATCATCAATACAAAAAGACAGTGACACAGTGACCATTTCACACTCACAGCCAGTCTGAATATGTGGGTCATTCACATGCTGTCAATTCAATTGCGTAGGAGTTTTCGATCAGAATTCACTGACATAAGCTGCAGAATGTTTTCCATAGGCAAACTAAGCCAACATCCTAGTAAAACAGTCTCCTATAAAATGTATGTCTGTGCGCATGTTGCTTTAAAGAGTTAGACAGCCGAGGGCTCTAATGCAGTGAGACAGCTGAATCAGAGACTGCCAACAGCACGATGAGTCTTCTGTGCTTGATTGACACTCTGCCTAACCAAAAAGGGCCTTGGTGGCATTTGCCAAACCAAATTTTCTCTTAATCTCCCACAAGCTCAATTTAAGAAGCATTGGCAAGGATATTTCTAAAAGATTATTTCTCATGCTGTGCTGTTTATTTTAGGAATAGCTTGATTCTTATTAGCAATATATGGTTAAAGGGATAGTTCACCCAAAAATAAAAAAAAATTCTGTCATCGTTTACTCACCCTCAAGTCGTTCCAAAACGTCTCTTTCTTCTGCTTAATCAGAAAAGATGATATTCTGAAGAATGTTGGTAGCCAAACAATTGACGGTAACCGTAGACTTCCATAGGATGGAAAAAATACTATGGAAGTCAATGGCTACTGTCAAGTTTGGTTACCAATATTTTTCAAAAGTTATTCTTTTGTGTTTAGAATAACTTGCGTGTGAGTAAATGATGGCAAGATTTTGGGGTGAACTCCCCTTTAAAAAAAGGAATCAACCTCTCCTTTGATATAAGCAGCCTTGATTAAATTTGCAATGAAATTGAAGTAGCAAAATATTATTTCTTCCATATTATGAAATATGTACATCGATAATCAATGGTTATTGGGAAAAAAAGCACGTAGGGTGTGGATCATTGGTTTTTGATTGGATTTGGCTATGTGGGTGATGTAGAAGAATGCAAGCTTGCAGGGACGCAGTTTAAGCGAAATAAATCCCAACGTATACTTTAGTTTTTGTCTATGATATGTTATGCGTAGCATAAATTTCATCATTGACATTCTTTTATTACAGCACATAGTCTATACACTCAGGTTTCCTTTGAACCTTGATTTATTTACTTATTGTATTTATTTATTTATTGGCAATGGTCCAAAAGGTGGTCCAGGTTGTTTTTCAGAGTCTGAAGAGACAGAACTGAAGAGACAGAACAACAATAAACGACCATCGTCAAACCACTGGAGATGCAACAACAGTAAACGGCCACACTGATGAATGCTTGTGGTTAAGAGATTTCTGCAAATATAGTATAAAAGAGAACAAAGACATTTTTTCACTTATAACTTTGAAAAAAAAAAATAGCACAGACACTGGACAAAGATGAAACTTACTAGTGTGCACAACGCTATCAAATGAAGTACACTTAAGGCTATGCATTGTCTATACGCATAATCCAGTGTATCCTATCAGACTTCTATCTTTTTGAACTTAAAAGATTGGAGGATCCTGGTATACGTCACCAGAGAGAAGTCTGTTCACAATAAGATCAACTCCATGCATTTAGAAAACACAGTGTGAATTTTCATTTCATGCCAACTTTAGCCAAAAGATTTGTATCCAAAATGTCTATCCCTTAAAAATGAAAAGTTGCAGTGTGTAATTTGCAGAAATTGTAAAACGAACATTTCCAAGGATTCCGCGATCTGTCAGAAGCCAGAAGTTGACATGTCAGAACACTCAAACAGAGCCACAGTATTTGAATGTTACTGGAAATCAACTAGTGAATGGCGTACATTAGTTGTTGCAATAAGAAAAAAACTTTTCAAATCCAAATAAATGGCATGCACAAGGTTTTATTGAACGTGCAGGCAGCACAGTACTGCAAGGAAAGAATGGTGAAGGTCTTCTAGCTCACGAGTCTTGACTCATTGATTTTGTTTATTTTGGGTGAAGGGCAAGACATTGAAAATAGCTCTGAGGTTCCTTTTTCAACAAAACGGCAACCCAGTACACAGTTTCTCATAGATAACCCAACAAACAGCTAGTTAACTGACATCCAGGAGGTTCGAAGAGCTGAGACTACTGTACTGATATAAAGGCTGACCTGTCCAGACAAGCATGTCTAATGCCCAGAATAACTCAATCGTGGATCTTGATTTTCATCATGAGTTTGCATATTAAATAACATTTCAAACTATTTTGAATGTTCATAAAATACATTTTAATTAAACAAAGATTGGCATATAGCATCAGTTATCAGCTCTAACTAGCTTAGTCCAGCTGATCCATAACAACTTGGACTAGTCATGATGGTTGACTCCCCCCCCCCCCCCCCCCCCCACACAACAAAAACACTCATGGAAGTCGCTTTCTGTGATTTGGCAACTGGTATGTTTTCCTGGATCAACACCGTTGTTGGACCTGAAACTACATTGCCATCAACCAATCAGATTGTAGGGTTAGGATTATGGCGGGGGTTGGGAGTTAAACAACATGCTTATCAGCCTATTATTTCCATACAATTTAAGAGTCGGTTAATGAGTTAAGGTTAGGGATATGGTTACGACTATGTTTGTTGACATGAATGTTGTTCCAGGACCAACAAAAGATGCTGATCCAGGAACATACCCTACTTGGCAAAATCATGAATGTGCTGCATTAAGTAGGACATGTTCCTCGATCAACATCTTCTGTTGGTCCTGGAAAAACATAGTCAAACAAAAATACACTATTACACTATTAGTGTATTTTCCCCCATAAATACATCAATAAAGCAAGATAAATTAATCTAGAAAGCAAAATCGTAATCCAGTAAGATTTGTTTTAAGAGAATATACATTAAAAAAAATGCTGGGTTGTTTCAACCCAGCTTTGGGTCAAACATGGACTAACCCAACCGTTGAGTTAAATTTTTTCATTAGCCTATTAATGCTATAGTGAAGAATGACCTCAGTGTGCTGGATACCTCTCAAGATTCTACTTACGTAACAAAATGGCCTTCCAAAATTTAAAGATATACTGCCTTTTTTATGCATTTTTGATTGTTTTATATTATTGGTTTTATTTGTTAGACTTCTCCATGGAAACAAAATACATATCTTTTAATCTATTTATTATTTAAGGTATTTACTCTGTGTAGTGTGCATATACATGTATATTCTATGTTGTTTATCAGGGATTCCCTAACCTTTTTTGTTAGCCAAACCAAATCCTTTTGACCTAATATATTTACTTCCTCTTAAATTTGAAGGTAATATTACAATAGTATAAACACACATTTTCATGTTCACAGTTCTCAGTTAATGATGACATGACATGCAGGTAAACAAATACAAATATTTAAAAATGTAAGTTTTATTTTGATTGTTTTTATTTAAAAATTCATTTAATTTTTTTTAAATGTAATTATTTAGTAGTTTTCCTTCAACTCACAGACTCCCTGCAGTTCCCTCACAAACCCCCAGTTTGGGAAACACTGTTCTATATGGTTAAATATTCTATATGTATCTAATTATTATTTGTTCTGTTTACATGTGATTGAATGTCACCACAATATCGGAATTACCAGTGGATTTTTCTGAGCCTTGAGTTGGAGAATCATGACAAAAGTAAAGCTGCGGTGTGCAATTTTTGCAACATTAGTATTACACTATTAGTGTATTTTCCCCCATAAATACATCAATAAAGCAAGATAAATTAATCTAGAAAGCAAAATCGTAATCCAGTAAGATTTGTTTTAAGAGAATATACATTAAAAAAAATGCTGGGTTGTTTCAACCCAGCTTTGGGTCAAACATGGACTAACCCAACCGTTGAGTTAAATTTTTTCATTAAATTTTTAACCCAAGAGTTGGGTTAGTCCATATTTGACCCAAAGTTGGGTTGAAACAGAAGAGTGTATCTTGAACTGCATGTGTTTTTCTTACCCAATTAGCAAATTTCCAAATTTTTAGAATGTTTTAGAAATTATTTCTAATAAATAGAAATAAACAATTAAAGATATATTCTCTGTAAACAAATCTTATTTACTTTTGCTTCTGTAGTAGTTACATCTTCTTTTAAGGCTTCTCAAACATTTTTACTAAATTTGTTATTTTTGATAATTTTGGCACGAGTGTTGCTCCTGGACCTCCAAGAGACTGTAAAAAATGTTAGATATATTATCTGAAAACAAGTCTTCTAGGTTAATTTATTTAGTTGTATGGGCTTAGGGGGGAAAAGATGGGGGGGGGTTTAGTGAAAATGCTTTCTCATACACAATGTAAGTGACCTACTTCTCCTTCTGCAAATCGTGTGTAACTGTGGCCCTCTAATGCCACCAGTAAGAGAAACTGATACGTAGAGACATGAGAATCCTCTCAGTCCACTGCGTTCTCTGTAATGATGTCATTCCAGCAGAGGAACATCAGACACAATCAGACATTCATTTGTTTTCTGACCATCATAATCAGTCTACATTGCATTTGATAACCACAGAGAGTGACAACAAATAAATCTAATAATAGAAAGACCGATAAGCATCAGCTAATCTGTTCAGTTAGTATATCAATTTATCTATTAATCTGAGCCATATGGAGGCTCATGCAGCTATTTCCTGTAAGAGTATTAGCCAAACACAAGCCTTCAGAATAAGCTTGTTTTCTAATCTGAGAGATGCACTGGTTTTAGGGCCCATGTGTTTAAAAAAAAATAAATGCGACTTTTACTGCACGAATCAAAACATCCATAACCCTTCCATCGAGGCTCATCCTTAATTTTTAAAAAGAAAAAACTCACCTCCCTTCTTCTGTCTCATCCATATCATTGCTGAAACTCATATTTTACTGTCATGATGAGTGAATACTGTCAAAAAATACCACACTTAATAGTGACTAAACACAACCCCTTTTAATATATGTTAACCAGGAGTCACTCTCATTTATAATCATGGCATCATCTGATAAAATCAACATGCATCTACACTAAAGAGCGGCTATGCAGTTGTTTTGGCTATATTACTTTTTTGTCTCGTGCAGTGCACTGCCTGAGTAACAAATTAAAAAAAAACAATTAACCCTAGCCCTAACCTAACCCTAACAGACGAACTACGCTCATATTTATAATTCCAAACAATCAGTAAGCAACAGGTGCTAGGAAACGCTGTTTTGTACTCATTTATTGACGAGTCGGCTGCGGTGCGGCCAACTGAATGTGCTGCTTGTCTGCAACTCACTGCTCAGAACAGACGCCGAGAGAGGTGACACTTCTCCGGGAAAGTCAGGCCTCGCGTTCGCGGGACAGCACTGGGCGAAATCTTTGGCGAAAAGGTTTATCCAAAATATCCGCTAGGTTTGTCAGTATGAATATTCTATGGAAAAAAGCCGCTAAAAAGGGTCTGAAAGTAGCTAAATCTAGTGCTAATAAAGTCACGCTCGTGTGTGTGAGACGCGGGAGGTGATGGCAGGGGGTGGTAGATATTTGTGGCGGTCAATGTGGATATTGTGGATGAGTTCTTCTGTGTCATCGCGTTCTATTAGTTCTACAGCTTCAGTTTCAGAACTTTCACGCTTAGTAACACATACAGCTGTTCCCTCACCACAGTGCAACAGTGAAAAGGGACCCCTTTCAAACAGTGTCGCGTTCCGAACGTTGTTTAAGCGACATACACCGGTATTGCGGTATTTTAAAAATTCATATCATAACAAAAATAAACACCGGTATTCGGTATGAACCGGTATACCGCCCAGCACTAAGTGGAACAAACTAAAATTGTTTTCAAACAGGTTACCTAAAACGCTCACGACACATTTGCTGCGCCCCAATTCGCATACTATCCGTCCTAAATAGTATTCGAAAATAGAATTAGTATGTCCCAAATCATAGTATGTTTAAAAAAGTATGCCAAAGATTCCCGGATGGTCTACTACTTCCGGTTAGAATTGTAAGTGCAGATCGATGCACACTCTAAGGGCTAATATTGCCCACAACGCATTGTGCGGTGGACGAGGATTCAATTAAAACTACAAACACACATTAAAAGTGTTTTTTTTAAAACTACAAACATGGTGGATATACGCGACCAACGGACAGGTAGATAAACGGATTTGAGTGATAAATAATCAATTTCTAACCTGATGAAAAAAAAAAGTTTAATGTTATCCACGTTATAGTTCATCAGCGGCAACACTGTGAACTTTTATAATGATACTTTTGGTCATTAACTTTTAAATGCATCATTATG
>NW_015505915.1:97308-111075 GCF_001515645.1 Sinocyclocheilus grahami | reverse complement strand
TCCTAAATAGTATTCGAAAATAGAATTAGTATGTCCCAAATCATAGTATGTTTAAAAAAGTATGCCAAAGATTCCCGGATGGTCTACTACTTCCGGTTAGAATTGTAAGTGCAGATCGATGCACACTCTAAGGGCTAATATTGCCCACAACACATTGTGCGGTGGACGAGGATTCAATTAAAACTACAAACACACATTAAAAGTGTTTTTTTTTTTTTTACTACAAACATGGTGGATATACGCGACCAACGGACAGGTAGATAAACGGATTTGAGTGATAAATAATCAATTTCTAACCTGATGAAAAAAAAAAGTTTAATGTTATCCACGTTATAGTTCATCAGCGGCAACACTGTGAACTTTTATAATGATACTTTTGGTCATTAACTTTTAAATGCATCATTATGCAAACACATGAGCAGAGTTCTCGGCATGATAGACCCACGACTGGCAGATCAACGCACCTCTTCATTTCTCTCCAATATGGTAGGAAATCAAATTAAACTAAATGTGGATGATGTTAACTGTGATGAGATGATTGACAGGGCAGTTTAAACAGTGACAGAATGCACGTAACTAAGCAACAGAGCGGCCGTTAAAGAAGCAGCCATGACGAAGTGGTATGTCCCAAAGCTTTCCTACTATTCTTCTACATACTCAAAAGTATGTACTTTTTCTTCACAAAAAGAGTACATACTTTTAGGGCATAGTATAAGTAGGCGAACTGGGATGCAGCAATTGTTTGGATTTACAGTACCGCCTCAAACTCACACCATTGATTGAAGCAATGTTGCCATGTTGCAATGTCTTCAAAGCACAATAGTTACTTTATAATCACCATGACTTAAAGTTGACTCTGCACATTAAACTGGGATGAGAGAAAGTATTCCAGTATTTTTAAAGTAGTTGACCTTCATTTTGTTGAACTATGCTAAAAAGAGTGAAGAATTATGAAATTCCCAAATTACTTGAACGCACATCTTTAAGACTTAAACTTCTGTAGGAATTTCAAAGGAAGACTTAAAGGCAGCATAACTCCTGTTCCTTCAGCTTCAGTTGTCTTGTGCTGACTGTGTAATATCTTCACTTATCTTTCAAATCATGTCGCTTTTCTAGTTTGGAACAGGGGAGTCTCTTGGCCAAAGCCGACTGGTGGAGCTTTCCTCTGGTGCTGAATTGATCACGCTCTGTTGATTGAACTTGTCCTAAATTCTCATGACCCAAATGCGAGTCCACCAGCAGGGCTGGATCAATGTATTCACATGGACATTTAACCAGACTAATCATGTCCAGCATTTTGTATAGGCTAGTTGTTTTACCCAGAGTCAATAAGCATATAAAGGCTTGCAAATATATGTAGGGCCTAAGCAATTCTTAATTACAAATCATTCCATCAGACTTTAGAACTTCATATCTACTCCCAATGGAACATCTTGGTGGTAGGAGACTCCACAATTTAAATTAATTGACACATTAGTAAATATTGCTATTTGTTAGCAGAGATGTGTATATGTCCAATCCTCTCGAATATGAAATTATATGCTACATATAAACAGCGGGGGAGCTTGCGATAGAGGCTATTTACACTAAGTGAAAATTGTATTTTTTAGTGATATGCTATTTACACTAAGTGAAAATAGCATATTTTCTTAGCGATAGATGCTATTACACTAAGTGAAAATAGCAGTATTTTTAGTGATGCTATTTACACAAAGTGCAAATAGCTATAGATAGTTAAAATAGGATATTCTGCTAATTACTTATTGCAAATAGTGTCAATTATCTGCACCTCAGCATTGTAATACATTATAAAACAGTGTGCAATAATAACTTATTGAGTGTAAATTTTAATTTTAATTCAAATTATTAAATGGATGCCACCTTATTGGGACAAAAGCCTTCCCTACACCTAACCCTACCCGATACTTTATTTTCAACTTTTTGATTATTTCCTTCATTTTTATTAAAAATAAATGCTTTTTTGAAGGGAGAAAAAAAGTTTGCCAAAAGGCAGATTCGAACCTGGGTCGATCGCATCAAAAGGAGTATGATACACGCTTTACCACCTACGTCACTGAATCTGACGATCGATGACCATTTTTGTAATGTTGACTAGCCCAATCACACGTTGGTGGGTGGAGTTAGTGTAAATAGCCTCTGCCAACAAGGCGGGCTATTTGCACTTAGTGTAAATAGACTCTCCGATTTGTTTTTTTTTTAATTCCCACCAGTTAAACAGTTGCCCACAGAAAAAAACAGGGGGTGCTGCAGCACCCTCAGCACCCTCACTTCCAGCGCCTATGGGCCTCTCATTCAGGCAAACACGCTTTCAGTTGCCAGTCTGTTAAATAAGAGTCGATCAATGTGTCCTCTCTAGACGGTCAGTGAAAATGGGGTTAGATTTATGTAGTCCGACTGTAGGAGCCACATACAAGAGTTTGACAGAGTCACAATGATCCAGTGGCACATTGCCCTCTACCTGCACTGAGTGGCAATATGACAAAGGCCTGCATTTCTTTACTAAGCTGTCAGAGGATACGTGATGCAAGCTGATCTGTCAGTACAGCTTTATATGTACCACTACACAGAGGATCCACATTAACCAGTTATTAAGTTAGGGTAAGTTCATTAACCCTTAAATGCATACCTCGGGTCTTTAGCGACCCGGGACATCATTATCTACCCTCTCCCTCCTTCATTTTTTAAAGTTAAACATCAACTTTTTTAGTATTCCTCAATCTATTCATTATAAACAATATAAGAAGAAAAAAATAGTAAAATATAAAAGAATGTCCATTTTCTGATACATTTTTTGTAAAAAAGTGTATAGGGTCGCTAGAGACACGAGGTATGTAAATGTGTAAGTATTTTTTTCTGCACAACTATATTTACATATCTGATGACTCAATATGTGCAATGCATCTTTTTTCCTTAAGGTGGCACTGTTTGATACACAATGATGACTTGAGGTTTCCCTGATAATTACAGCAGGCATAAAACAAACGAATATCATCAGCAAAAATTGAACTGGTTTGAATGGCTTTACGGCAGAGCAATTACTATAGGTAATGAAATATAAATGTCACTGCCATTTGATGCTGGATGTGGTGAATAAGCTGCCAGTGATCAAAATATTGAATATCAAGTCATTGAAAACTATCGTTTTGAGAATATGGTTGAGATCATGAATATGAGGCAGATGCTGAATGTACTGGAAGTGCGCTCTGACGATGACAGCGATGGTCATCTGCTCAAATTGAACCCTTTTAAGGGTCAAAAGGTAGCAACATATGCTTTATTTTTTTCTTCTGTAATTTTTCTTTAAATATCAAGAGAGTTTTTTGCTATTACAGCAGTTAGAGATCCATCCGTGCTGGATATATAGGTCCGGGTCGCTAAAGACCCGAATATGTAAGAATGATTGGCGAAACATTCATGCATTTAAGGGTTCATTGAAATTCTAATTTTATTATTGAATTTCGTTAGTAGGGATGTGCCAACACAAATATGAATTAATGTACTGCAATTTTATTTCTTACAATACCACACTGAGCTTTAAAATCAAAACAGATACGTCTGAACTTCCGTTTACCATATTTGATATGCACTACATATGAGATCTGATCAATGTTTATATGTGAATAAAAACCTAAATGAAATCGGTTCATCATATAAAATGAACATGTCTCTTTTTAAAAACTTAAACTGCTCAATTCATATGGATTTATTTTACAATCTATTTATGAACAGTTTGAAGTGTGAATGTATTGGTGGAATGGGCTTTCAATGGACAGAAATCTCTCAAGTTTCATTAAAAAATATCTTCAGTGTTTCGAAGATGAGCATTTGTATGGGCTTGGAACAACATCAGGGTGAGTAAATGATGCCTGAATTTTCATTTTTTTGGGTGAATGGGTGCATTTAAACAGCAGTGCTTCCATTAATCCCAACGGAAGTCCGGCCCATCTCTTTCCTCAGCTGCCCTGCATTCAGTCCCATCACCATAGAGGGGAGCCCCAGGCTCATGCGAACACACTGGCCCTGTCTGCTTGTTCTCAAATCCTGAAGGCATAAAAAGCAGCCCATCTGACGCAGAAGCACTGATATCAGGCAGGCGAGAGCCTCCAGCAATGCCTGAAGAGGCACTGAGACCAGTAGCGATGTCACTTCCTTGTTTGTTCTCTCTCACTCCACCGCATTCGATTACTAAATCTTAGTCTCAAACAACTCATTATCCCTAACGCTGTTTCTCCCAGCCCTTTCATCCTTCTCTCTGCCTGTTTTCCGCCCTTGTTCTTATTTTTGCTCCGGGCGTGATTGTGTTCCCTGTTGGATCAGACAAGAAACCCAGAGTGTAATCACACCCAGAGGTCCGTCACACTAAGAATCCTCACTGTTCATCATACCTCACTCCAATCATCATCAACACCCCCCAATCACCCCCTCTTTCGGCTGCCTGGCAACCAGCTCCCATGACAACCACTCCTACAAGGGGTGTATGGGGTGAGTTCCAATGCCTGATGGAAGGAAGAGGCTATGAGAGAAAAGAAGACGGAAATGAAGCGCTATTGCAAACACGTTTTAAATAATTGTTGTTTTGACTACTTCCTGGCACATGGTGGAGAAAATTCAAAGTTTAACTACTCATAAGTGTGAGGAGAAAGTTAGCATACCTAATGATTATATTTATACAAGGAATCTCTTTGCCAAATGGGAGAGTGGGAGTGTTTTTGAAAAATGTAGTTTCATTGGCCGAAAGCAGTGTGCCCAATGGCTGATATAATACCCATATGAAGATTATAGCAAATGAGGGCTACACAAAATAGTGAAAAATCCCTCAAAATAGTGGAAATTATTAGAAAACTGTAGAAAATCTGCATGGGTATTTCTGAGTTTCTTTCTCTTTATTTCTTCTGGTTACTAAATAAGGGTGAAGTAGTTTAAAATCAGTATACATTTGCAACCCAATTTGCTTCCATAACGTGACATATCTCGAAGTGAAACAGGACCCAAAAAAAAAAAAAAATCAGTGAATGATTGGGTCGTAAAAGGTGGCCATTACAAAAAGAATGGCGCTTGTTAAAACAATGCTTAAATAGCTTTTAAATTTGTTAACATTATTCAACAGCCTGTGTGGCCCAGATGAAGTCACTGAAAAAGAATGTCATTTCAGAGAAGGAGCAAATCATTACTTCTATTCATTTGTTGTGATTTCAAGTCTTAATCAAAGTTTACACTGCAAAGAAAGATTTTCTGACTCCGTCTTTTTGTCTTGCCTTTCAGTGCAAATATCTAAACATTCTTATGTTTTATGCTTAAAACAAGCACTTTGTTTAAAACGTAGAAATATTTAGTTGTTTTACCTTGAATTTTCTTTTTCTTAGCTTATTGTATTCTAGTTTTAAAGGATTAGTCACTTAATTGTACATTTTTTTATGAGAAAACAAGACTTACTATCTTAAGTCATTTTGTTTCACAAGTAAATGCACCTTGATTTACGAGTGTTTAGATATTTGAACTGGAAAATTATTTTCTTTGGGAATATGAGAATCAGTGAAACCCGTGAGACCAGGAACAGGGTTTAACTAAATTGTAAAAAAAATAAAAAAAATTTTTTTTATATATATAGCTGTATAGATTTTTTAACTGACAGGAATGGAAGAGAAAGCTAGCACTTCTGTTAAATGTCCAACAGACATATTTATCAGCCGACAATAATGTAAAAATGGCTAAATACCATCCAATTAATCAGTCTGTCTAATGTATCAATCTATCAATAGTATAGAGTCAAATGTCAACAGTGCTCAACATGTTAACACTTTGTTTTTCTTCAGTTCTCCCCCACAAAGATTAAATTTCCCTGAAAATTGTAATTAAATGCCGCTGGGTGCACAGTTCACAGTACGCTCAAGACCGAAAATAAATAAACCACAGTGGGAAAGCAAGAAAAAGGCTAGTGACTGACAAATGTCAGCATGACAGGACCTCCAACCATATCCGGAATCCATTTATTGAACAAACGCGGAAGATGATTTTATAGACTAATACTCACATTTATCAGACTGCAGACAAACGGTCCGATGACTCACGCATGTTATATGGAGGTTTCCACCACACTGGTAAGAGTGAGACAGGAATAGTGAGTGGAAAGGAGGACAGGCCCACAGATGGCCCACAGCAGGGCTGGGACATGCCACATGGCTCCTCCTTGACAACTAGTGGCATCCAACACAGGGAGCAGAAGTGGACAACTTTGTTATGCTAATAGGGTGGGACAGCTGCCTGGGGCCATGAGGCGAACTTAGAACGCCACTGCACGAGTGGAACGGGGAAAAAAAACCCTGATGAACCTATCATCACAGACGACCCTGGGTCTTATCAGTGCCTCAGCAACAATGATTGTAGTAAAGATCATATTATTTTAGGAATGCATGATCTATAGGAAGCATTTTGGTTATGAGCCAATATTACAGACTTTATTCATTTACTGGTATTGGCTAATATTGAATATTTAATTGTGTATGCTAATTTCCCCTATTTTTATATTTAGATTACATAACACTTACTTAAAGTTCATCTTAATAAACACTAATAACTTAATAATGCTGTTAAATCAAATGTAATGTTTGTCAAATCTCAAAATTAATTTCCATTATTTATACTGTAATACTTTTAAACATTTTAATATTGTGTATAATTTTGTCGCATCAGTATGCGGAGTATTAAAATATTTTTGAATGAGCGTTTGCGCTGTTTACTTTCACTTTCGATTTCGCAATCACACGCACTCTGTGTAAAGGGAGCACATCTTGCAAGATAAGATATTTGTCAGTGAGCTCAGGGTCTGTTAAGCAGCAAATACTCAAGCATGATCTTGGCAGTCATCTCTCCTTATTCTTGACCTGTCTGTGATCAGTCAAAGCTGACTCCAGTAGCTCTTGTTGGATGCAGGGTTGCCAAGTCCGCGTTTCTTCCACAGAATTGAGCTTCTTTAAAACTGTTGCCATGGGTTGATTTTCCCAAGTGGGCTAAAGGATTGAAATATTGCATAAAATACATTTGACTGAAATGCCTGTATTGAAACATTTTGCATTCAACCTGTGATAAAACTTTCATGGACTTTTTCATTAACTGTTCCCTACTGGTGGAATGACCTGCCCAACTCAATCAGCAGCTGAGACCTTGATCATTTTCAAGAAACGGCTGAAAATACATCTTTATTTGACCCTCTAACTCTAGCACTCTCTATTCTATTTCTATTCTAACTACTTGTTTTATTAAAAAAGAAAAGAGCCTTTAACACTAGCATTCTCTATTCTTTCTACTTATTTTCTTTTTATTTATTATAAATAATGACCTTCTAACACAAGCATTATCTATTCGTTTTCTGTTCTATTGACTTGTTTTATTTTTATTTATTCTAAAAACAAAACAAGCAAACAAACAAACAAAAAAAACATTGCTGCATATATATGTTATGAATGCTACGTTAGGTGAAACCCCGCCTCCTGCCCCACCCACGAACCCCGCCCCACACTGTCCTCTTTTTGGAAAACTAAAATATGGTCACCCTAGTTTAAATGAAAATTAAACTGAAAGATTAAGCAAAAAATGGCCATATATCCTACACTATTTTTATCTATATAACTTCAAAAATAATACAACTAAAATTAATTATTTTAAATGCTAAAAGTAAATTTAGCCAGGCATCACAACATTATAATGTTGTGTATGAAAAACGGAAGTTCATATTGAGATTTGAAGAAGATTGCATTTAACAGTTAATGTGTTTTTAATGATTAATTTTGATTAAAAATTAAGTTAAAATTTAAAATTAATTGAAAATTAAAGGGATAGTTCACCTAAAAATTAAAATTACCCCATGATTTACTCACCCTCAAGTAATTCTAGGTGTATATGACTTTCTTCTTTCAGACGAATACAGTTGGAGTTATATTAAAAAATGTCCTGGCTCTTTCAAGCTTTGTAATGGCAGTGAATGGAGGTCAATATTTTGAAGCCCAAAAAAGTGCATCCGTCCATCATAAAAAGTGTCCCACACGGCTCTGGGGGGTTAATAAAGGCCTTCGGAAGAAAATCTATGTGTTTGTGTAAGAAAAATATCCATATTTAAAACTTTACGATGACGTAGGACATAGGCATAGCGTGAGCTCCAGTGAGAATATGCTAGTCTTGCGAGAACCAAGTTTAGTTTACAGCAAAGGAAAAACCTGTCTCTTGGCTTATATCGAAATCCTCTGACATTTTTCTTTACAAATGCTCATTTTGTACTTCTAATTCATGACGGTCTTTTGTTTTGCTCTCCTCTGCACTTCTGCGTTCGTCACTTCTCACCAAAGTCCCTTTCAAGTAAAGTCTGTTCACTCGGCGGTAGGGGTGGGAGAAAAAAATGGATTCTCCGATGCATCGCGATTCTCTCTTCAACGATTCTGACCATTTCTCAAAAACTGCCCTATGAACTCACAAATAAATTACATATTTCAAATCAGCAACAAAATCTGAAATGAACTGCCCAATGAATGTTGTTTCTTATGCTCAAATAGCGTAAAAAAGCTTATTTGTCAGGCTAGACCAGCCAATGTGCATGCACAGTCATAATGCGCTTATGACCAGTGTTGGGGAAAGTTACTTTTAAAAGTAATGCATTACAATATTGCGTTACTCCATAAAAAAGTAACTAATTACGTTACTTAGTTACTTTTTATGGGAAGTAATGCGTTACGTTACTTTTGCGTTACTTTTTAAATCTGGACAGGGCTTGCTTGTTTGTTTTAAAAAAAAAAAAGTTATATTTTTGGCAAATATAAAAGCCTTTTCACACCAAAAGTGAAATGAATAAGCCTCAGGCTGAAGGGAAAGTACATTTACGTCCGTACAGTAGAATGCAGAAGAAGACATTTCAACACACTTCAGCAATACAAAAAACACACAACTGTTTGTCTAGAGTAATTTGTGCTTATTAGTATGGTTGAAGAAGCAAAGACATTGGTTAATAGAATGGGATTAAATACATAAAGGATATTTGTGCTGTTTAACATTTAATTATTGCAGGTTTGCGTCATATTCTGAGTTGCATTATTTTTATTCATTTTGAGGAATACTGAATCTGTGTTTTTTTGTGAGTGAGATGAATTAATGCATATTCATATTTATTTTCGAACTACAGTAACATCTGATTTCTCTCAACATGGGGACAGGAGAGCTGTCAATCAATAAATTGGGGAAAAAAGTAACTTGCGTTACTTATATGAAAAGTAACTCAGATATTCTCTTGTAAATTAAAAAGTAATGCGTTACTTTACTAGTTACTTGAAAAAAGTAATCTGATTACGTAACTTGCGTTACTTGTAATATATTACCCCCAACACTGCTTATGACTGCTCATGCGCATTGGCTGATCTAGCTTCAGGTTTCTATGGGAACCAGAGCTTCTAACGGCCGCTGCAGTGATGCAATGACTTACCAATCAGCGTTTGGCTCTTTCATTTAGAAGGTGGGACTATTCCGCCATATTGCGCATTGCAGTTTCACCCATTCATAAGTATAGGAGTGAACCATCTTTGTATTTCTATAGTCTTTGCTTCTCATCAAAGCTTACATCATAAACGGGATCTCTTTAACTTATAAGTAGCCAAGATTAAAAATGTTATACTATTTATCTAAATAAGTAACTAATTACGTTACTTAGTTACTTTTTATGGGAAGTAATGCGTTACGTTACTTTTGCGTTACTTTTTAAATCTGGACAGGGCTTGCTTGTTTGTTTTAAAAAAAATATTTTTGTATTTTTGGCAAATATAAAAGCCTTTTCACACCAAAAGTGAAATGAATAAGCCTCAGGCTGAAGGGAAAGCGTCCGTACAGGACATAGGCATAGCGTGAGCTCCAGTGAGAATATGCTAGTCTTGCGAGAACCAAGTTTAGTTTACAGCAAAGGAAAAACCTGTCTCTTGGCTTATATCGAAATCCTCTGACATTTTTCTTTACAAATGCTCATTTTGTACTTCTAATTCATGACGGTCTTTTGTTTTGCTCTCCTCTTCACTTCTGCGTTCGTCACTTCTCACCAAAGTCCCTTTCAAGGAAAGTCTGTTCACTCGGCGGTAGGGGTGGGAGAAAAAAATAGATTCTCCGATGCATCGCGATTCTCTCTTCAACGATTCTGACCATTTCTCAAAAACTGCCCTATGAACTCACAAATAAATTACATATTTCAAATCAGTAACTCAGATATTCTCTTGTAAATTAAAAAGTAATGCGTTACTTTACTAGTTACTTGAAAAAAGTAATCTGATTACGTAACTTGCGTTACTTGTAATATATTACCCCCAACACTGCTTATGACTGCTCATGCGCATTGGCTGATCTAGCTTCAGGTTTCTATGGGAACCAGAGCTTCTAACGGCCGCTGCAGTGATGCAATGACTTACCAATCAGCGTTTGGCTCTTTCATTTAGAAGGTGGGACTATTCCTCCATATTGCGCATTGCAGTTTCACCCATTCATAAGTATAGGAGTGAACCATCTTTGTATTTCTATAGTCTTTGCTTCTCATCAAAGCTTACATCATAAACGGGATCTCTTTAACTTATAAGTAGCCAAGATTAAAAATGTTATACTATTTATCTAAATACATTAAAAACAATAAAACTAAAATAATTTATTTGCTAAAAGTAAACTGAAGTGTCACAACATTAAAGGACTGGACACGAAAATTGCGGGAGCTACACTCTTAAAAATAAAGGTGCTTCACGATGCCATAGAAGAACCTTTTTGTCTAAATGGTTCCATAAAGAACCTTTAACATCTGAAGAACCTTTCTGTTTCACAAAAGGTTCTTTGTGGCGAAAGAAGGTTCTTCAGATTACAAAAAGGTAAGAAAGAGATGGTTCTTTAAAGAACCTTTGACTGAATGGTTCTTTGTGGAACCAAAAATGGTTCTTCTATGGCATCGCTTGAAGAACCTTTTGAAGCACCTTTATTTTTAAGAGTGTAACCCTGTTGAAAAAACCAGCATATGCTGGTTAGGTATGTTTTGATGCTGGAATGCTGGTTTATGCTGGTTTAAGCTGGTCCTTTGCTGGTTTATGCTGGTCCTTTTGCTGGTTTATGCTTGTCCTTTGCCAGCACATGACCAGCATAAACCAGCAAAGGACACCAGCTTAAACCAGCATCCCAGTGTCAAAACATACCTGACCAGCATATGCTGTTTTTTTCAAAAGGGAAACACATGTTGCGGGATCAGGCAGCAATGGTCAGAGATTCAGCGGGAGCGGGATAAAGAAAACAGACGAATCACAGACATTTTGGGCGATTTAGAAATCCCGGCCGGATGCATTTTTTTTTAGGTCCAAAAAGAGGACATGTCCGAGGAAAAGAGGACGTATGGTCACCCTATTTAAACTCAATTTTTAATCAAACTTAATCTTTAAACACAATAACGCTGTTAAATGTAATCGTTATCAAATCTCAAAATGACTTGCAATGGGCCTAGCATTTTTCTTACTGTACATTCTTACTGTTATATAATGTATAATACTGTATATTAAATTTATGCCAAAATTTACATGTAGCATTCAAACTAATTTTCCTGTCCTGTCAGCCATTATGCTGTGCTCGTAGCAAGTGCTCTTCAATCGCATGCACAAATGCGGTGATTCGCGTTGTTTATGATTTCATATTAAAGCACAAAAGAAACTACAAACATGCAATGTCGTAGTTATGTCGTCAGTTAAGTCATGAAGTTACCAAAAAGGCGATTAAAGCTGCCTTAAAGGGATAGTTCACCCAAAAATGAAAATTAGCCCATAATTTACTCAGGGCATCCTAGGCGTATCTGACATTCCTCTTTCAGATGAACACAATCGCAGTTATATTTAAAATTGTCCTGGCTCTTCCAAGCTATATAATGGCAGTGCCCCTGTTTGGGTTGTTTTTATCCCAGTGTTTTTTAGAGTGCATAATTGTTTGAACCGGAGTATACCGACCAGGAACTCAGCGAGATGGACAATTACAGTTTATACATTTTTAATAATCTATATTTTTCTTACACTAATGCATCGTTTCACTTCAGAAGGCCTTTATTAACACCCTGGAGCCGTGTGGAGTATTTTTATGATGGATGGATACAGTTTTTTTAGGCTTCAAAAACAGATAGGGGTGCTCCGATCAGGATTTTTGAGGCCGATCACTGATCGCCGATCACAGAAAGCAGTATCTGCCGATACGATCACTGATACCGATCTTTTTAAAACCTTATTTTTATCATGTAGAATTATTTTTATTAATACTCCAATCAGGAATTTTAGACATTTAGTTTTTCTACCTCCATCAGAGTGCCATCTATTATTGCCTTGTTTATCTAAAAGTGCTCTTTTCCTTTAAACCTAGCCAAAAAGACATGTGTGTTGACTGTGAAACACAGTAGACTTTAATAATATGCATTTATGGTGTAATTACTACATTTTCGTGTCCATGTTCATATTTACTGCAAACAATGCGCTGTTATTTTAATTCAACGCATGCAGCTGCAGCAATAGACTCGGTGTGGAAACGATCTCTGCACTGCTGCAGACGCACCGCTCCTAGAGCGCACTGCCGGACAGCAACCGTGTGAAGTGGGAACACTTTGATCCGTTAAGATGAGCGCAGAAAAAATACGCACGACATACGCACTGCAAACGGAGTAATGTGAACCTGGAGTTATGTGTGTGAGCTGCGAGTGTGCATGAGCGCACGGACTCCAGGAGAGCGCGCGAGCGCTGAATGGTTAAACACTGGCAAGAATTAAAATGTAATGCAATTTATAAACTTTAGTGACGATGCCTCGATTGTGCAAGTTACAATTCCTGTGTTAACTGTGCAGCGTGCAGCTCGCTTATAGACAGATGCGATGTGTGGTGATTTGAAGCCATTTGCGTATTTTGAGAGGGAAAGAGAAAGCACTCGCGGTGATTCTCTCACGCTGTTTGTGAAATTATGTCCCACAGAAGGTTTTCAAATTACTTTAAGAGTTATTTAATGAAGAAATATGAATTGCACCTCACCTTCAGCATTATAATTAATTTACCCGCACCGGACAGAGACTGAGACGGTGCCGCTGCATATCGTGCCAAATCTCTCACATCAGCTTGAGATCGTTTTTTTGAGATCGGCCTTTTTAGAGACCGCCGATCAAACATCCCAACGAGATTATCGGCCGATAGTGATCGGTAGCCAGAAAAAACAGGGGCACCATTCACTGCCATTATACAGCTTGGAAGAGCAAGGACCATTTTTAATATAACTCCGATTGGATTCATCTGAAAGTAGAATGTCAGATACGCCTAGGATGCCCTGGGGGTGAGTAAATCATGGACTAATTTTCATTTTTGGGTGAACTATCCCTTTAAAACTGGGCATGTAAGTATTTGTTATATATGAGTCACATTTAAGAACATGTCTCTGAAATGCAGTGGTTTTCAAAACTGTCCTGGAGCAACCCAGCACTGTCTCCCTCATCTATAACACCCCATTCAACTCGTCAGCTCATTAGTAGAGACTTTAAGACTTTATATACTTGATTGGAAATTTAAATGCATATTCACATTTAAATTCTCACTTAAAGTTATATTAATTTTTTATTTTGTACATTATAATAATGTGATGCCTACATTCACTTGTAGCATTTAAAATGACTGATTGTAGCTTTTGGTATTTTATTTTAATTTACACAAATACCAATACCATATATATATATATATATAT